>NC_079164.1:105421714-105714214 GCF_947568905.1 Ostrea edulis
ACAGGGATATATCAAATCGACATATGAATGAAAGCTATCATATAAGATAACAGATCTCGCCCAATTATCGAAGAAAATGGATTTTCCTCTGCTGGTGGACTGTTAGTCCCCGAGGGTCTCTACAGCCCAGTAGCTAAGTACTTCGTTACTAGCTTGAAAATACGGATGTATATTTAATTGCTGTTATAAAATTTAGAAATTCATTTCAAAATTAAGGATTATCTCCCTCATGCATAGCTCTTATCCTTGGACGAATTTGGCTCCACTTTATTTGGCACGCTGTTTTTGGCTATATTTAGCTCTAAAACTTCATAGTTATTTCGGATTTCAAAGATTTCGGTTGAGCATCACTGAAGAGACATTATTTGTCGAAATGCGCATCTGGTGCATCAAAATTGGTACTGTATAAGTTTTACATATTTCAGATTTGTGTTGTACCATAATGGTTGTAGTGGTAATTTAGTTTTGTTTAAATTCCCCACATCAGTAGTTGAACATTTTAACATATAGTATATATCAAAGTTAAGTTTTCTACAATTATTATCTAAAATTTTAAGTAAGACTCCCTGTGAATTTAATAATCTCGGTATCCATGTTGCTTTTAATTTGTATTCTACATCTAATATTGAAAGACCGCTTCTTGTTACGTCTCCAATCAAAGTGTTTCGTTTGATTCTTTCTTCTTTCTTTTTTTTATCCCAAATGAAGTTAAAGATTAATCGCTGTACTTTTTTCATAAAGTCTTTATCAGGAAGACATAGAATTGACGATACATATGTTAATTTTGAAATGGCAAGTGTATTTATTATGCATGCTTTGTCAAAAAGTGTTAATTTTCTTCTTTTCCAGGATTCAAACAGTTTTTCCATTTCATTATTAGCTCTTCTGAGCCGAAGGCTCAAAGAACTAGTGCTATGGCCATTTGTGCGGTGTGCGTAAACTTTTTAGAAAAAGGGCTATAACTCAAGAACCCCTTGGCCAATTTTTTTCAAATTTGTTACAGGGGATTATTGGCCCAAGGGCTTTCATACATACTAAATAGAGGGATGTGACCCTTTAACAAGGGGAGATAATCAGGAAAATACAAACAAAAGTAGTGGTTGCTAAAAAATCTTCTTCTCAAGAACCACTGGGCAGATTATCACCAAACTTACACATAAGGATGAGGATATGTTGTAGATTAAAATTTGTTCAAGGCATTACCCTGGGGCAAAGGTCGTGGTCTCAAGGTCACTTCAAAGTTGACCTAAATTTATATTTCCTTAAATCTTTGATATTTTAGTCATTATAAGGACTAGGATCATCAAATTTTGACAGTTGATGCATCTTAGGACCTTGTGTGAAGTTGTCTCAAAAGTAGGTCACGGTGACCTACTTTTTGAATTTTGCAGGTATTTATTTTAAAGTTAATTTTGATGCATATCTTGGACACTTTGAAGCCTATGATCATCAAAACTTGTCAGTTGGTGGATCATGGGACCTTGAAATGCGTCAATTAAAAAATAGGTCACCGTGACCTACTTTCTGAATTTGATGGCTTATCATTTATAGATATATTTTAAGTTGTTATTTCAAATACCGAGAGGTTAAGAATCATCAAATCTTGTAAGTTGATGCATCTTGAGGCCTTGAAACATATTTATAAAAAAAGTAGGTCACAGTGACCTACTTTTTGAATTTTGCAGATATTCAAATTTCACATTTTCAATTTTAGATGCATATTTTGGGCACTGTAAAACCTAGGATCATCAAACTTTGTCAGTTGATGCGTCTTCAGTCTTCGGTTTGTGTCAACCAACAAGTAGGTCACCGTGACCTACTTTTGGTATTTGAGAGCTAAATTACTATATTTCAGACACTATTTGACCTACAATCATCAAACTTTGTCAGTGGATGCATCTTGAGTCTTCGGAGTGTATCGACCAAAAAGTAGGTCACCTTGACCTACTTTTGGAATTTGACGGCTATATTTATATATTTCAGATACTATTTGACCTACAGTCATCAAACTTTGTCAGTTGATGGGTCTTGCATGTTCGAAGGGTTTCGACCAAAAAGTAGGTCAATTTGACCTACTTTTGGAATTGGACGGCTATATTTATATATTTCAGATACTATTTGACCTACAGTCATCAAACTTTGTCAGTTGTTGGGTCTTGCATGTTCGAAGGGTTTCAACCAAAAGGTAGGTCAACTTAACCTACTTTTGGAATTGGACGGCTATATTTATATATTTCAGATACTATTTGACCTACAGTCATCAAACTTTGTCAGTTGATGCGTCTTGCATGTTCAAAGGGTGTCGACCAAAAAGTAGGTCACCTTGACCTACTTTTGGAATTGGACGGCTATATTTATATATTTCAGATACTGTTTGACCTACAGTCATCAAACTTTGTCAGTTGATGGGTCTTGCATGTTCGGAGTTCGCTGACCAAAAAGTAGGTCACCATGACCTACGATTGGAATTTGACAGCTATATTTCAATATTCAGATACTAATTGGCTTAAAATCATCAAACTTTGTCAGTTGATATTTCTTGGGTTCTCAAAATGTGTAAACCAAAAAGTAGGTCACATTGACCTACTTTTTATGAATTCTTAGGATTTAACTAAAGATTTAGAATACTAAGAGGCTAAGAATAGAAATGGTGGGGTTGTACAATTTATCAGAAGAGCGATTCTAGGCCCTTGGGCCTCTTGTAATTATATTCTCATCCAATTTTTATTGTAACATTCTTCTTTATCTTAACCTTTAAAAAAACATGACTAGACGCTTGACCGCTTTACTTGTAACTCTAATACCAAAAACTTCTTCAATCTGATTTTTCAATCTTCCAAGCAAAATACAGTTTTGTTGATATTAATTTTAAAGCCAGCAGTTTCACAGAATTTATTTATTTCATCTAGGGCATTTTTCATAGAAATTTCATTATTTACACAACTGTTAAATCGTCTGCGTGCTGTATACTCTTTATTTCAGAATGAAAATGAAAAATAATGGATGGCTTTCTAAGCCATTCTCGATGACCAGGGGGATTAGACAAGGATGTCCCTGTCTAGTTTCTGTGGAAACGAGGGGGTTATTTATATTCGGTCTTTCCTATCCCCAGGAAACTTTTAATTTTTACGACAGACATCAAACTTGGTACACTGGTACATCTTCAGGAGAAGATGAATCCTATTGATTTTGAGGTCACATGGTCAATCCACTCTTGACATAGGAAGATATTGTCTGCTCAATATTTTGAATTGATGATACTACTCTCAATTAAATGATGTGTGTGTATAACCCTTTTCAATTTTGCACCATGGGGGGCATATGTGTTTTACAAACATCTCTTGTTCTATTTTGGGAAGTAAAACTATGTATGAAAAGCGAAAGCCTTGTGTCTCATGGATGATCCCTTGAGCAACCTTATATACAACTTTCCATATTTATGTAGCAATATCCCACTGTCACTTGGATATGGTGTTTATATCTCTCACCTGGTTCGATACGGAAGAGCTTATTCTGTGTATGATCGGTTTTTGTCCCCCACCGCAACGCGGAAGAGGACATAGAAATACCGGTGGCCGTGCGTCCGTCCGTCCCACTTCACTTTGCGGACGCAACTCCTCAGAAACCGATCAACGGATTTTGTTCATATTTTGTAGGATTGTTAGTCACCATTTGTAGTTGATCATATTTTGCCGCCATTTTGATTCAACAATTTTTACAGGAGTTATGGGACTTTGTTGAAATTGTACGTGCTACACTATAGGAACACTCTGTGGACGTAGCTCCTCTGAAACCACTCACCGGATTTCATTCAAATCTTGTAGGATTGTTAGTCACCATATGTAGTTGATCATATTGCGCCGTCATTTTGATTCAATAAATTTTAGTACAGGAGTTATGGAAATTTGTGGAATTTGTACATGCTACACTATAGAAACACTTTGTGGACGCAACTTCTCCGAAACCGCTCATCGTATTTTGTTCATTCAATAAATTTTAGTACAGGAGTTATGGGACTTTTGTGCTTCAACTTTTTTTGCGGCGTGTAGAAATCTTTTTAAATCTAGACAGTCTCGATAAAATTCAGCATTTCACAAATTATATGTGGTTCGTTATAGTGAAAAGATATATCTTCTCCTTTCATACAAGGGAAGATTGGGAATGTTAATCCATGTTTATAATTTGGGGGGAGTGAGACAAGAGCTCTTACAGAAGATCAAGAGACTGTCAGTTTGTAACAGCTTCAAATCAGCCAAGATTCAAAACTAATTATTTTGAAATTAAAATTGCCAAGATACTGATCAATGCACTTGTCTGAGACTGTTTCTTAGCAGTTTTCAATTATTATACGTAAGCGACTGTGCGGCTACTGCCATTGGATTGACAAGTGCTCCCGATCCCATGCCGTGTAGTGCTAATTATATTTCTAAGCGAATTTAAAGTCACAGGCATCCTCATTGTCATGATGTTTTTACTTACATTTTTAGGGTAGTGTTTTTACAACCTTGTATTTCTTATCAAATTTGTATAATGGGGGAATAGTAGTATCTAATCGGTATACCTACCAGTCACGGTAGCCTTTGCTTTGAAATCCTCTCCAATCTCCGGCCGCGGGTATATTACAAGTCAAAGACACGGGTCTTTTTTTTTTAAATAACCTTTATAACGGAGGCCCCACGTCACATTACGGATATATGGCGCTTCATCTACAGTTTGTGCTATAGCAAAGGTCCCGTGGAGATCCGGGTTAGAATAGGTCCTCAGTACCCCTTGCTTGTCGTAAGAGGCGACTAAATGGGGCGGTCCTTCGGATGAGACCGCAAAAATCAGGTCCCGTGTCACAGCAGGAGTGGCACGATAAAGATCCCTCCCTGCTCAATGGCCATAAGCGTCGAGCATAGGCCTAAATATTGCAGCCCTTCACCAGCAGTGGTGACGTCTCCATATGAGTGAAATATTCTCGAGAGGGACGTCAAACAATATTCAATCAATCAATCCAAGGAACGGGATATTGTATGAGTAAATTGTCTTAATAATCGTAAGAGTACGCGAACTTGTCATTATATAAATAGAAAAACGAAATATATCTTTATTGATAATTTATTACGAATTTTTACAAGTAGATTCCATGATTATTCAGGAATCAAGGACCATGTATAACAAGGGTAATTTTAAAAATATGTACACTGTACATGTACCGAAGGCATTGGATTGCCTGGTATACCTTTAACTCCGATTCTACTGTATTAACTAGAACTGTCCTAACGGCGCTAATACCACCGCAGGACACATTGGATGGTGTGAAGTAGTGAATTTGTGCGCATTGAAGAATAAAAACATCCTTTGGGCATTCAGAAGCATTCTCTTTTCTTGAAAGCAATTAATGTAAATACAAGACTATATTTACATTTACTTTTTAATCCTTTATTAAAATGCTTACGCGCATTATTCAATTTGTATGTTCACACCGTTGCAGTTATGAGACTACATATTTCAAAAAATAATAATTCATTGCTTAAATATATTCTGCAGTAGAGCGTTACCCAGAATATTTACTGTAGTCTATTTGGGAGAACATCTAAAAGAAAACGACTAAGTTCATAAAGTTGAAAAATCATCTGTAAAATGAAAATATCCATAACGTCATTCAAAGTGAAAGAATCTCATTAAAAATGACAAGTGCAAAACTTCATTATACATATAGCGTGTAATATATACACAGTTTGAATCAAATCTGGACAATGACAACCCCCTCCAGATGGAAACATATATCCAAAAATGCTTTTAAAGGTTAAAAAAAAAATGCAATCAAAATAGCAGGTGCACAACTTCAGTATGCTTGTAAGCTATACATAAGGTTTTAATCAAATCGGAGATATACTCAGGACAAATTACCTTTACGGACGGACAAGGTGATCCCAGTATTCCCCATGAACTTCGTTTGCGGGGGGTGGGGTATAAAATTTGGAATTTCTCTGAAAACCTGATTCTACCTAACATTGAATGGTTAACATGAAATTTGACAGATACATTGCACATGTATGTGAATTTTGTCAGAACTTACGTTTTATAAATCGCAGTGCGCTAATGCACTGGTCTTCCGAGTATGTAATTAGCATATCAAATTAGTTTGTTTGTAGCGGGGAAATTCAATATGAATATCATAAATCCAATCCATGGTAAAAAGAAGAAAAAAAGTACTAACATAAATATGTATCCATCGACGAATTTCTCCGGAGATCGATGACGAAAGTCACCGCAATGTCCAGACTTCTGAATGGTTTATTTGTCACATTTAATGAGCCGGATCGTATCAAATATCATCTTTCTGTAATTCATACTAAATGCAAGGTAAATGAAAAAGTACACACAAAAGGAACAGTTGTATATCATTAGACAGAGCTGGTTTATCGCCCATTCCACATGTAAATATCTTATATTCGGATTAACGAAGAGGAGAATTCGGATTCTGTTGACACTTGCTGGACACGATAACACGATATAAGTTATTCCTATAGCTAGCAGCACTCGCGTGATCTTTGTAAGCATTTGATGACTTCTTTTACTATTTCCTCTCGGTTCTCTTGACTGATATTCCACGTCCTCCGCTTTATGTACAACTCTTTGCAGGACATGCTTTGCGTAGATTGTTCCGAGAAATATAATCATTGTCAACAAGGGGAGAACTGACGTTACCATAATATCAACGTAAGTAAATGCGTGAATTACGAACTCGTATTTCTGCTTTTGTGTACAATGTTTCGTTCCGCTGACGGAAGTAGTCTGGGTTGTCCATAGAGAAAAAGAATACAGTCCAACCGCAAAACTTGTCAAACTTGCCACTATGAATCTGGCTTTGTTTACTGTGCACACAAGCACGGCGTACTTCAGGTTAACCGAGATCAGAAAATTTTCAAATGTGACGCAAACGACGAACCAGACGGTAAGAAAACTACAGACGTACGTCACATACACAACTATCTGGCAGACGCCGTCTTGGTGGATGAGGTGGACGTTCAAAGTCTCAAGCCAAACAAGAAAGTTAGCGAAACAAAATAGGCTGCTTGCAAACGACAGTGCCGCCAAATAAACATTGGAGGAAACCTTTCTGAGGGTCTTTGAACAGAAAACTAGCACCGAAATCATGTTTTCAATCATACCAGCAATACATAATGCCGGATGGATAAATAGATACATTTTGTAAATTATGGTGAAAAACAGAGGAATAGGCACCACTTCCTGGGAAATCGTGGAATCATATTCATCCGAAACATTGTACGAGTAACCATTTTCCTCATCGTCTCTTTTACAAGTATTTACACTGAATTCTGCCATGATGACTTCTCTATTCCTTTGTCAAATAATAAACTTTGTCCAAGGCGACTGCTCTCATCACAGACTCCTTGCGCTCAATCTGTAGGCTAATAGCTATGAAAGGATGGACGTATATGCATTTAGAGGCTTCCGGAGACCGTCCGCGCATAATGGAAACCAATATCAATATCACATGTTCACATTCATTATCAGTAATTTAACATTCTCATATATTGATCGGGTTTTGTGTCATGGAATAAAACAAAAATAGTCCCTGTATATCAAATAATGAAAAATCAGTTATGATGATGTGTGTGTGTTCATTGCAAAATATCTACAAATTAAAAATACACACACTTCATATTCTCATATGAAATACAAATCAACAGTGAGTGTTAAAACATAGATCATATGCACGGGAGCTCATCTACTGTTAATACCTCTGTAAATGAGTTTTGTGCACATTTTGTTTGAAAGTATACATTTTTACATATTGATTACTAATCATGACATTTTTACATATTGATTACTAATCATGACATTTTTACATATTGATTACTAATCATGACATTTTTACATGTTGATTACTAATCATGACATTTTTACATATTGATTACTAATCGTGACATTTTTGACAGTTGAGGTGAATCTGTTGTTCCATTTCTGATTTCCAACAACAAAATTACCGGATATACATGTACTACTGGGTCCGGATATACTGCCAGGTCCGGATATACGACCAGGTCTGGATATACTGTCGGGTCTGGATATACTGTACTGCCAGGTCCGGATATACTGTACTGCCAGGTCCGGATATACATGTACGGCCAGGTCCGGATATACTGCCAGGTATATAGTTTGAAAACACCAGTGCAGTGTACGAATACCATGTTCTGAAGACATCCGACTCCCTGTAAATTTCTCATCTATTAAATATCATACAGTTATTGACTGAATTCAAGGACAACAGTTGTTTTGTTTGACCAGATAATAGATCTGTTGCCCGAAGCCGTAGCAACACTTCAGTTAGAAACTTGTATTAGAAATTGAAAACTGTAACGTTCCATAAACGGACCTTGAACCTGTAATTTAACACTACATTGAATGCTGTATCTCTTAGACTAAATGATCTTTCTGTGAAACAAATGAGCTACACGATAGGAAGATATGTGAACAAACCAAGCAATTAAGTTTTGTATTGACAAACTCATGTAAATATCACGTCTAGCTTTACTCGTTCAGATTTCCTAAACCGAAAACTTTAACCAGAATGTATATTCTGTGTCTATCCAATAACAAATAAAACAATATACTGGTTTGTATACCCGCTACCTATCCAAACAGGACTTCTTAAAATAGTACATCAATTCAATAGACATCCGTAATAGTTTAAAAGTTTTGCAGGAGTCCGACTTGCACAATAAAACTTATTATGCCGCGATACATTTACGTTTTTATACATTACTTTTACAAAATTGTATTTACCCTGTGTCAGGGGTCATAACCTCTGACACTCAAATGACTGTTGTTGTGTTTTTTGATAAGAGTAGGCTGAGTCCTCACATCGACCCGAAAACTTTAAATCATTTATTTAACCTCAAAGCAGATTTATGACTGGAATATCACCGCTTCGGCTTAAAGACCTAAATCAAAAGTTGAAAGTAAGCCACGCCGATTACCTTTGAAAATCTTGCAAACCTAAACGAGAAATGTATGTACCGTGTAGAGAACAACGTCAGCGCTACAAACTACACCCACCCAATGCATTCTGTAATGCACGCTACAAACTACACCCACCCAATGCATTCTGTAATGCACGCTACAAACTACACCCGCCCATTGCATTCCGTAATGCACGCTACAAAATACACCCACCCAATGCATTCTGTAATGCACGCTACAAACTACACCCGCCCATTGCATTCCGTAATGCACGCTACAAAATACACCCACCCAATGCATTCCGTAATGCACGCTACAAAATACACCCGCCCATTGCATTCCGTAATGCACGCTACAAAATACACCCACCCAATGCATTCTGTAATGCACGCTACAAACTACACCCGCCCAATGCATTCCGTAATGCACGCTACAAAATACACCCACCCAATGCATTCCGTAATGCACGCTACAAAATACACCCGCCCATTGCATTCCGTAATGCACGCTACAAAATACATCCGCCCAATGCATTCCGTAACGCACGCTACAAAATACACCCACCCAATGCATTCTGTAATGCACGCTACAAAATACACCCGCCCAATGCATTCCGTAATGCACGCTACAAAATACATCCGCCCAATGCATTCCGTAATGCACGCTACAAAATACACCCGCCCAATGCATTCCGTAATGCACGCTACAAAATACACCCACCCAATGCATTCCGTAATGCACGCTACAAAATACACCCGCCCAATGCATTCCGTAATGCACGCTACAAAATACACCAACCCAATGCATTCCGTAATGCACGCTACAAAATACATCCGTCCAATGCATTCCGTAATGCACGCTACAAAATACACCCGCCCAATGCATTCCGTAATGCAGTGTTAATCAAAGAAAGGGATAATATCCAAATGAAACATGCTTCTTTGGTCAGAAAATGTTCGTTCGACATCCGAGGGTATGAATAAGATATTTGTTGGATTTGTTAAATATCAAAATGAAGAAAGATTTCACTCTCATAAAGTATGAACCGAGAAGCAAAATTGTGACTTTTTGGAACATACTTTGCAACAGCACGGTGGCGAACATGCGCACCAAAATTTGTCACCATTGGATTGATTGATGTTTTCCGCCACACTCAACAATTTTTCAGTTATCTGATGGCGCCCAGTTTTTATTGGTAGAAGAGAGAACCCAGATACAATGTACCTGGGAAGAGGCCACCGACCTTCCAAAAGTAAACTGGGAAACTTTCTCACCTACCGGCGCGAGCGGGATTCCAACCCGCGCCGAGCAGAGATGAGAGGCCGTGTGATTTTGAGCGCGATGCTTTAACCACTCGGGTACGGTGTCACCATTGGAAACATGTGTACCAAGTTTGATTACCGTACATGTAGCAGTATTAGTCCTATTATTTTTAATCAGTCTAACATACAGCATGATGGAAGAACAGACGAAAAATACCTGTAATGCAATATGTCTTTGGTGATTAAATTTGTATATCAAGTTCAACTATCCGTGGCCTTATCAGTACATATTCAAGTTTAACCTTGACCTTTGACTTACGATATTGAAAAATTAGATTTCTTCCTCTAATCATTGGGAACGTGTCAAAATACCTATTGACCAAATATTTCCGGAAATAGCCCTAACAATTAATTACTTTTGAACATATCAAAGTAGGTCCGCATATTTTCAGAACTCTAAAATATTTACACATGAAATATCTATGCGTAAGCATTTCACAAACAAAAACTTACGATGGTGGTATTGTACGGACCTTTGTTATATCTTATTCTAAAGTTCATATTTATAGCCCCTTTACAGGGAAAGGGTGCATTGTCTGTTCCGTTTAACGTAACGAATAGGTCAACCATATGATATTTCAATACCTAAATCAAGTTTATATTTTTTAGAAAACACGAAAAAATATAAACAATAAAATGTCTTTCTTTGTTGTTTCATCGGGTGATGAAGGTAGCACAATCATTGCAGGAAAAAATGCCTAACTCGCTAGACTTGTATGACCCTCGATATTTGAAATTATCTGTATTGATCAGCTACTACTCCTCAAAGCGGTAGTGGATTCAAAACAGTTGATTTTAGTTACATTAGTAACATCTCAATTCTTTGTTTCTAAAATTTCGATTCTATTAAATTGTTGGGAATGCGCCCCTCTATAGATTGATTCATTTCATTACTTTCATATCCCGTGGGGATCCGGGTTAGAATAGGTCCTCACTATCCCCTTGCTTGTCGTAAGAGACGACTAAATGGGACAATCCTTCGGATAAGACTGAGGTCCCGTGTCACAGCAGGTGTGGCACGATAAAGATCCCTCCCTGCTAAACTGCCATAAGCGCCGAGCATAGGCCTTAATTTTGCAGCCCTTCACCGGCAGTGGTGACCTCTCCATATGAGTGAAATATTCTGGAGAGGGACGTTAAACAATATTCAATCAATCGATCATTACTTTCATAACGTGAACTGTGCATTCCTACCATTAATCCACTAGTACTTTAAAAGAAATGAAGGTATCGTATGTATCTTTATTGCGAAAAACATCGTGACCATGGTGAACAGATTCAATAACACACGGGTTCCAGATATAAATTGAAGCGATTGGTCAATTTATTTTTCACAAAAACAACATAAATGAGAGTTAACATATCACACGGAATGCACAGGCGTATTAAGAAACAGTATATGCCCCATGCTTCGAATGAAAGTATTTACTTTACTGAAACACTCGTGTTTAATATCGAGAACCTAAGAAAATTCGCACGGATGTTTGCTTTATGAGCTGAATTTAATTTTTTTTAAAAACCACCCCCATGATTCTACGTGCCTGTATCATACATAGTACTGTGTACTACACATAACTATTACATGTGTAATGTTATTTTCTATCAGATTTACATGTAGGCCTACATACGGGACTAGTTAATTTTGTATAATGCACATGATTGAAATATTTTTATACAGTACCATTTAAGGGTCCATTATAAACGTTTACGTTTCGCGTTACGGTTGATTTGATCATCTGGCCATCGTTTCAAGTTTACATTTTTACAAGCATTCAATTCCACCATAAAGAGGAGGAGGGGGGAGCTGTTGAAAATTTGCATGTAAATATTATGGAGAATTTATATTTTTCACAAAAATGTGGGGGCCAAATTCTCCTTTTTCTACGTGCCTGTAAATAATTATTTCTTTGTAATTACATTACATGTGTTCATTTCCTGGAACACATGTTTTATATCATGGTCCTACTTTTAAAAAATACATAATAGCTAGCCATTGGTTACTATTTCATCATTAAATTGTGAAACAGGTCTTCAAGTGGAGGAAGATTTCCGCACATACGGAGGCCTTTCCTTTCCTGCATTTACACTCTACCCATCCCACCCACCGTTCACTTAGCACTTATAACTTTTAGCATTTAGTGGCATGTGCACAAAATATTACATCTTGTAATAAGTTATTACAATTGTGTGCAAAGCAATGACGACACCGCCAGATCACATTATAATCATCTGTACAAAAGTGAATCGATAGTTTGCTATCTAGTTAGCTTCTACAAATAATGATTAATATAATTCTCGATGATCCGTGTTTTACTACACATATAGGTTAAGATTCAGGTATTGATTATGTTTATGTATATACACCTTTCACTATTTTGACAACAAACTGCTGGATAATGAAAACCTTTGACTGACGGTATTATATACGCTAATTAATGCATTGTTATAAAGTCATTAAGGCTTTCCACCTTTCTGTAAAAAGTCCTATTGCTATTGTTCTGTTTTATTATTATTTGTCATCTTTTCTTTCGGTCACAAGAAGCATTATTTGACGCCTACTATCCATGATATTCGACATCTCAAAATATACTCACATTTCACCTTGCGTCACCGGTTGCGGTAGCTCAGTGGTAGAGCTTCGTAATCGGGAGGCCGTGAGTTCGAGCCCCGCTCGTGATATGGTCGCCAAACGCTCGATCGATTGATTGAATATTGTTTAACGTCCCTCTCGAGAATATTTCACTCAGATGGAGACGTCACCACTGCCGGTGAAGGGCTGCAAAATTTAGGCCCATGTTCGGCGCTTAGGCGTAAAAAATAAAAATGTTTATCGTTATTTCGGATTTCAAAAATTTCGGTTGAGCATCACTGAAGAGACATTGTTTGTCGAAATGCGCATCTGGTGCATCAAAATTGGTACCGTATAAGTTTTACATTATGACCCCTGAGTCGAGGCCTCTGCTGGTGGACTGTTAGTCCCCGAGGGTCTATACAGCCCAGTAGCTAAGTACTTCGTTACTAGCTTGAAAATACGGATGTATATTTAATTGCTGTTATAAAATTTAGAAATTCATTTCAAAATTACGGATTATCTCCCTCATGCATAGCTCTTATCCTTAGATAAATCTGGCTCCACTTTTTTTGGCACTCTGATTTCCCTCAAATAGCTCTTAGGGCCTACAAGTTTACTGTTATTTCGGATTTCAAACATCACTGAAGAGACATTATTTGTCGAAATGCGCATCTGGTGCATCAAAATTGGTACCGTACAAGTTTTACATTGATCACCATAAATCAAGAAATGTTATGTTCTTATTCGTTTCACTCAAACGAACATAAAACATTTATAAAATAAACACAAACACGTTAGATAGGATGTGAAGCGCTCTTATGTGCAGTTTAATTATTTCAAATAATTCAGTACACAATTACAAAGTGTATGCACTTCTACAAATAAAGAATAACAAAATATACTACTCAACATTTGATAAGGATCACTAGGTTATATGTGTGTAATTTACCACTAACATAACAAAAGACATAAATTTGACTCAGAAACGTGTTTACTCAGGTTGTGAATGAAAATTCATGAACGGCATGAACTTTTATCAATACGGAATGCTTGAAATCTGATAACAACACCAAATGGCATTTCATTACAAAAAGTTAACAGCAAACCAGAGAAAGAATTACACAGTTTTTGGGGATAGTTCATCATTACACTTAGTCGATGAAGTGTCAATACCGGGTATGGCCTCCCCTTGCATCAATGACGGCTTGACAACGTCGAGCCATGCTGTCAATAAGCACCCGGATGTTTCCAATGGGAAGGTTGTTCCACTCTTCCACGAGGGCGTTTCCGAGCTCTGCCAAAGTCGTGGGTTGTGCTCTACGGCGTGAAAGGGCAACCTGCAGCATGTTCCATACATGCTCAATCGGGTTCAAGTCCGTCGAGCGCGCTGGCCAGTCCATACGGACAATTGTCTCCTGCTGAAGGTACTGCTCCACCTCCCTGGCGCGATGTGGACGGGCGTTATCATCCATCAGGATGAACTCAGGGCCAACAGCACCAGCGTAGGGTCTGACGTAAACATCGAGGATCTCATCCCGGTACCGCACACCCGTCATTGTTCCACTCTCCAGGACATGAAGATCTGTTCTTCCATCCCTGCTGATTCCACCCCAGACCATGATGGAACCACCACCATAACGGTCATGTTCACTGATGTTGGCATCATGGAAACGTTTACGTTGTCGTCGCCACACTCGGTGCCTCCTGTCTGTAAAGTCCAAACAATACCTGGACTCATCGGTGAACAGAACTTGAACCCAATTGTTCTGTGTCCAAGTGACATGATCGTCAGCACAGTTTAATCGCTCCCGCCGGTGTCGAACAGTCAGAGGGACTTGAACACATGCCCTTCTCGAGTTGAGACCTGCATTGTGAAGCCGATTCCGTATCGTCTGAGTGGACACATTCACCCCCGAGGCGTTCAGGAGGTCGTTACGTAGGCTGGTTGCTGTCCAGAAGGGATGGCGTCGTGCCTGAAGAGCAACAAAATTGTCTTGACGTTGGGTTGTCGACCTCTGACGACCACCCCCATGTCGGTGTGCTGCTGTACCAGAAGTTTGCTGTCGGTTCCAGGCCCTGTTTACAACGCTCTGGCTGACGTTTAGTGCATTTGCAACGTCACGTTGTGAATAGCCAGCGTCAAGCATTCCAATACATCTGCCTAGTTGTTCTGTCGTCAGGCGACGCCTTACACGTTGAGGGAGCATTGTGTTGATAAACGTATTGTAAACACTCAAGTGAGTTTGAAATTTGTAGAAAGAATCAGACACCGATGCCTGGGTGAAAATCGTGCAATGGTAGCAAAAGCATAAACTGTGATGAGAAACGCATTTCCCATGGCATGAAATGCACGTGCAAGTTTGTTGAAGACGTTTTTGATTTCACTTGGACACAATATTGACAGTTATGCAGTTATTAATTTTTTAAACAGAAAAATATCTATGATCCTTATCAAATTTAGAGTAGTATATATTAAAATTCACAGTACATAGCATTGGGCGGGTGGGTGGGACTAAACGGACTGCACGAGAAAGAGCCTTCGAATGGCTTTACCTGTATGAAATACCATACACGGGCCCTAACAGCCCGTGCTATGAATATTAATGTCACGTGACTAGGTGACAATGCTAACAACCAATAGATGTTAGGAAATGATAAACACGTACACGTGTTAAGGTATCTTCAATAAATACATCTATGTATTGATATTTCTAAAATAAATCTGAAAAGGGCATTGAACGTAGTTTCTTCTTTGGGAAGATTTTCGTATTATATATGTGTGTTGTTTGTACACCCCATTCGAGTAATTTTATCCATTGTAAGGTATAACAATATGTTAAAGAGACACTATAGCTCATTTTGCGCAAAAATCATGAAATGACAATTTTCCCAG
The DNA here is from genome assembly GCF_947568905.1 of Ostrea edulis. Classification (NCBI taxonomy): domain Eukaryota; kingdom Metazoa; phylum Mollusca; class Bivalvia; order Ostreida; family Ostreidae; genus Ostrea; species Ostrea edulis. The sequence goes on from NC_079164.1 coordinate 105,437,478, forward strand.
CGCTTTTTCAATTTTTGTTGCATTGTTGAATGTATGAACTTTGCGAAAATAACACTTATCTAAAGTCAAACATTCTCGTTTTAACGTAAAATTTAATACTTTTTGATGGCCTATACAAAAAATATCGAGTCTCCTTTCGGTCTTCAGACGCATGCGCATAGACAGTAAACAGTGCACCATGTCGTCCAGTGAGAGAAAGTGTAGTGGATAGATAGATCCAGAATTTTGACAGATTCTGTAAGAAAAGAGGTAAAAATTAAATGAGATAAAACTAATATGTGAAATAAAATTGACCTTGCGATCAGTATGACTGTTGGAAAAGAAAGGGCTAGGAGAAACGATTGTAACTCAGTGGCGGATCTAGCTAGGATTTCCGAAGGGGGATGAGAAAGTCAAATATTAGCCAAAGTAATCGGCTTTCTGGGTGCAAAATTTGTATTTGCACTCACAATTTGTGGCGAGAGGGAGGGGGATCCTGCCCCCCCCCCCCCCTAAATCTGCCATTGGGACTAGCCGCGAAGACACTGCTTTAAAAGTAAACTTGTGCTATTTTTATCTGAACACGACACGTGTTAGTTGTAAAAACATCGGTCAATTGGAACATGGAAGGGTTTCTGTTTAAACAATGATTTATATAATTACTTATTATAAGGAGCAGGGAATAATCTTATACTTGAAAGGTGAGTGTGGACCCCCTTGAAGGGGAATTTAAATAATTTCCAACACAACACCTTTGCTGTCATTCAAAACCACGTGATGTAAATAAGCATTCAAAAGTCCGAGTCAGCATGAAGAAACCTTTGAATTCCGGACGATCTTGAAAGCGCATTTGAGAGTAAATTGATGCATCCAATTGTTCAAAATTGTCAGTATCGATATGATATCTATCATTTTATCAATACGTGTTTTAAAAACCTCTTCATTAAAATGTGGAAAATGAGCTGTAGTGTCTCTTTAATAACGAGTCAGTGTGCACTAGAGTTATCCGGGTTCTTAAAACAACATTGCGACATATCGTACACTCCGTAAGAAGTAAGTTACATATGTACTAATAATTTTAGTACGTTACCCCAATTAGAATATTTGGATATATTCCGCTTGGGCTATAATTCAAACGTAGCACAATCTCTTCCTTTTGGGAAGTAATATCGTATCTGATATTTTTATTGTTTGTTTGATTTACGTCCTGTCGAGCATTCTTCACTCATATTGAAACGTCACCACCTTTAGGCAAAGTACCACAAATTTAGGACAATGTCTAGCGATCAGGCCCAATTTAACATGATAACGCCTGCCGCGACACGGGACCTCCTTTTTAAAGATCATACCCGAAAGACCCGTGATTCTCACTTTTAAATGCCTAGCGTTTGGCGAATGATACAATTACTACGTAAGGGTTAGTGTACGAGTATCGCTTCGGGGCCTCGATCCATTGCTTTTAAGTAATGGAGTGATACGGATACATTGACCCACTTAAGGTATCCAATGTATAATGACCATATTTCATATCTAATAAATGGATGGTGGAATTTTTGTAATGATGGTATAATTTTGAAGGGTTCATCAAATAAAAATAATCCACCATAGGAATTTTCAAAATTTTGTTTACTGTTTTATTTATTTCACCTAGAATTTAACATTGCAGTATATAGGAAAAGCATGTTTTATTACAATATTTTAAAAAGAAATTATATTTTCATACAAATCTCTTGGTAGAAAGTTACATACACTTTCTCTTAATGACAATATGAAATAAAATTAATCATTGACCACACACATTTTTAGAAAATTAGATTTTTCTTATTTTTACAAAGGGCAGACAACTCTTCCAAAAGTCTTAAGTGCAAAAAGGTCAGCTTCTAATCATTTACCAGTCATGTGAATTTCATCTGCTTCACTTTCATCATTATTTACCAATAAACATTTATGTTGATCTAAATCCTTCAAAATTGTTCATTATCCTTTCATTATACATGGAATACCTTAAAATCCACCTTTGCTAAACTAAACTTCGTGCATTTTAATCATGTCTTACGTTTTTCATTCTTTTGTTGCATGCATTTATATCTACTTGTATAAAGGTTGACCTACTTTCCGAACACTCCATTCCTGAAAAATAATGGAGTGTTCGAACAAAAGAATGACGTCATAGGTGGATTTTAATTACGTTTACATCATAGCTTTGACACAGCCATGGCTCAAGCGGGGCTCGAACTCAGGACCTCGTCCTACCACCGAGCTACGGCGACCGGTTTAATTCTGCAATACTAGTAAAGTGTTGTAAATCTGTTTGTGAATTAATGTACATATGTAATTTTTGGCAACATTTTAAAAAATCATTTGACATGAAATCATATATTTACCTGTTTTGTACTTTTTTTTTAGCATAGGTCTCGAACGATTTTCTAATGTTTAAAATTGAAAAGTTACCTGTACCGGATAAAATTGAAATTCTAAATTATATCGGCAGAGACATACATAAATAACAGAGATTAGTATCTTCCCAAAGTTCTGTATTATCTCGCAGCCCGCGGTACTTTGAACGTTAAAAATGCATACAAGGAATTTAAATGAAGTACGTATACCATCTTAATAATCAAATATACATGTATAATGTTTAAATCTTCCAAATCCAACCAAAAAACATCTAAGATATGATATTTTCATAGGATATTTCACGTCAAAGTAAAATGAAACTGATGTTTCAAGAGGCAACACATGACCCAAACACGGACAAAAGGGAGATATTTCAGGAAATGTTTACGATTTGCGTAGTAAATGTTTACTTTTTGGTAATCATATATTAAATAATATATTTGTTAATCATAACTTACTGTAACCTCAATTTATCGAACCAATGAAGAGAAAGAAATTAAGAATTTATAAATGGGACTCTCATATACATGAATTTTAAGCAGTACAACCGCCACCGAAGGAGTTGCTTACATGTATCTTTGTTTTATACTGGATGAACACCCGCGCAAGCGCAGAAAATCACTATCTACAAACAAATAATTTTTCATCGCACTGGATTAGATCTGCCAAAGTGTGCCCATCACTCTAATATCAAAGTAGGTTATCGAAAACAAAAGCAGATTTTTAATTGATTTTACGATAATTACTAATGAAGTAAAATTTAATTATAGCTTTCGGTCTTAACCTCATATACATGTATTAAACAACATTAAAGGTGCAAGCAATAATTCTGGAGCAAGCGTTTCGAAGTTTCTGGAAATTTCCCTACGGCTGATTCAAACTTACAATGTATTTCTTTTGCGAGATCAAACTCAAGCATCGATAAACATACATGTAATTACATGTACTATAAACAGAAAAATTGTCTTCTAAAAAAAAAACCACAACATCGCATTGCTTAAATATAAATAGGCCATAGTGTATCCACCACTTCCCTCTCTTTCTTGCTGTTTCAGAGTAGTTTATTGAAAACGACGACAGTGGGTTTTAATTAATTTCATGATAATTACTATTTAAGCCAAATTCAATTAAAGCTTACGGACTTCACCTCATATATGAAACAATATCAGAGATGCTAACAGGAACTCTGGAGCAAGTGTTTCGGAGTTTATTGGGGGAAAATATTCATTTATAAGTATAGATGTGTCTGTTATCGGTAATACATGAATTCTGATAATACAATTAATTATAAACATTAAAAATAAATTACAACGCAAATATAAAAGTTGACATTTTCAAACAAATATAGGTCTAATATTTCATAGTAAATTCAGCTTCCTTAAGTTAGTTTAGTATTTAAAGGCATTCAAGATATAGTAAGTATGGAGGCATTTCTTAGCGCACACATATTGTGTTATTTTAAACAAGAAGAATGAAGATTCCATCAAGTACTATCAATGTTTGGAACGTAATTCTTTTCGATGATGCGCATTTGTAAAGATAAAGCTTAACGAGAGAAGTGGTGTTAACCACGTGTTGTTATTGTTTTGTCACCACATAAACTTTTATCGCTCTGGTATCAACATGTGGGCATGTTGTATTTCTGACGAAACAGGCGTGTGTTTTATTAATGGAAATAGATTGCCTAATACGCTTCACTTACTGCCTTGGGAAAGAAAAACACGAAGAACAAACAAATGCAGGATTTGTTTCTGATAATAGTTTCACATGTATACTATATAGTAATTTCAAAGTATAGTACACAAATACATACATATGGAAAACGTACACACAGGCGACATCACATCATTATAACACTTACATGTATTTGCGGCTACCAATTTATAGTTGATTAAACTTTACTGAGGACTGCCAATGTATACACTTTACTAGTCTAGAGTTGGAAACTGTTAGGTTTTTATTTAAATGAAACAGTAAATCATTCTAAATCCTAAGGCTAATTGAATATACCTGATCCCACCTCTGGTGTTTTCAGGACGTCCGTATTTGCCATATTCTCCATTTTGTATTCTTTATATGATCGATCACTATCTTATATAACTTTTTTCATTGCAGACTTTATGTATATGTACAACAGTTTTCGATTTAAAAGAGCGATACATATATTATTAGACAATAGATTATGAAACAGTCCGTAGAAGTACATCATCTGCGATCAATATTGATGTCTTATGAATCGTATGCATATAATAATCCTAAATTGTCCGTATCATAATTTAAATTTTTTACCAACCCATTAAATACGATACAAGCAGTTATTTCTATTATTTTTTTAATCTACATGTTGCCCATGTAACACATCAAACTAGACTAAGGGATAGGAACCAGTATCTTTACATGGTTTGGTCTGATTTTGATCGGTGAATCCCCAGAAGCGGAAATACTCGCTAAATATGTCAAGTTCTCCTTTGAATACATTCATTAATGTACATGTGTAACGAAACGTATATCGGAGAACATGGAACTGGAAAACACAACAAAATCTAAGGTACTGATTTTAAAGCAAATAATTCTCATTTCACCATTGAATATTTCATTCTTATCAATCAGCACGATTATTTCAGCCTTGTATTACATGTATATTCCTTTCAACTATCAAAAGCTTGTGTTACACAATTCAATGTGAAAACTCTATGTGGTATTTTTTTTTTTTTGGAGGATGAAAGTACCATCCGCGAAAACACTCAAATGACCTTGGAAAAGGTTGACCCATGGGCAGTTACACTCAATTTGGAAGAAACCGCCAGTTGGAAAGGTATATTTCACACCACCGAATATAATGATCCTAGAAATACTGTATGTTTATTAATACTCTGTGCTTTTTTCCAGAGTTATCTGCAGCAAAGCGTGCGAAGCTGTTGATTTCAATAGTAGTGAAGACAATCATTTTGCTGGCGTTTGTGTACTTCTTCATTTGTGCTCTTGGATTTCTAACCAATGCATTTCAACTTCTTGGAGGTTTGTTTATTGTTTTACGCCAATTTGGCGATATTTCATATTTCGGCGACAAACGATCATGATAAACTGCATGTACGAACTACTTGGGAGTAATTCGATTTAACATTTTTATAATTTAAAATTCTTACAACGTAAAACCCATACTGTACTGAATACCACAATCATCGAAAAACCATTTTAAATTTACAAAACCACTTATAAATGTGGGTATATTACTAAATATATCGCAAAGCGTCCGTTCACATTACCGCACATATGATCTCGATACATCACACTTCGTTTACCTGATCAAGATGGAGGGCTCACGGCGGGTGTCAACGGGGTTTAAAGGGGATGCTTACTCCTCCTAGGCACCTGATCCCACCTATGATGTGTGCAGGGGTCCATGTTTGCTCTAATCTTAATTTTATATTCTTTATGGGATTTATGAGATCAATCACTGTTCGTTATCGTCACATTTTTATTTAAGACATCGCTCTTTTATAGGTGAAACGAATGCCAAAATTTTCAAGGAAAACGAGGTGGTGTCCAATCCAGTAGCAGGATTAATGATTGGTGTTCTCGCCACAGCATTGATACAAAGTTCATCGACAACCATATCAATAATTATTGCGATGGCTGGAACTAAAAGTGAGAAAACCTTTAGGATTTTTACAAAGATAAGATATTTAAAACAAGTCTTAAAATACAAATAGACCTTATGATGAAATTGTTTACCGGTCACTTCAGAAATCTGGAGATAAATTTCAATATTGCAACGCTGTATACAAGGAGATCCCGTATAGATTGAGAATTATTTTGGTCAGATTTAATTTCACTAATTATATCTCGTTGCGTGAACGACATACGCGACGTGTCTCAATAATGATATGTTTCCGTGACAATTTAGGTATAATTCACTTGCATCATATTTTGTTTCTAAAACAAATTTTAAAAACCATCGGGATATATTACTAGGTTTGTTTCAGAGTTCGCATATTGTCATAGTTCCTGTTTGTTGCAAGTAAAACGTAAAGTCAGCTCTTAACTATTACAAAAGGTTGTCTATATGAACATAACTAAATTAATGCAGCAAAGAGGGGGAGAAAAATATTTGAATCATGCAATTGGGCATCGAACCCACTACCCTTGCAGTACTTGATCTAACTACGAAGCTAACCAGGCCGATATACAAAGTTTGGTAATATTCGTTGAATTTTAAAATCGCTCATTTATAATAAGAATATGGGCGAAAAATAAAACAAGGTGACATTTGCCCTGTATGCAATTTTAAGATAGTTATACAATGAATGATATCTCGTAATGTAAGTTAACGTAGAAACACAACATTTATATACAATGGAAGAACGTTGATTTATTTGATAGCCATTCCAGTGAAGCAAACTATTCCTATCATCATGGGCTCTAACATCGGAACCACGGTGACCAATACAATTGTTTCACTGGCTCAGGCGGGGTCACGTGAGGAATTCCGAAAGGCTTTTGGTGCCGCTGTAATTCATGACGTATTTAACTGGATGTGCGTTATCGTTCTTCTTCCACTTGAAGTAGCTTCTGGGTATCTATTCCACTTAACAAAAGAATTAGTGGAATCCATAGACGTTTCCAGTTCATCAAAGACCAAGAAAGACTTGCTGAAGACCATTACAAAACCATTTATTCGTTTATTTGTCCAGGTAACTGAGACCAGTGTATTATTGCAACTCTTCATGTATCTTTTTGTATGTAAAAAGTAATAGGTAAAACACAAATCATTGCAGATTGACAAAAAGGCACTAAAGTGTAAGGCAGTACATATAAACGGCACAACGAGATCAGTTCTCAAGAGATGGTGCGACAAAATCAAGGGCACCTCGAATCTTGGAGGTATGTCCTGTTTCATGTCACCTGATTATATACAGGTGAGATATCTGTTCCTGTCCGGCGTCGTGGATTACTGGTAACATTAAAACAGTTTCAATTTCTCAAATTCTAAAGGGCCAATTTTTAACCACAATTAGCATGGACTATTAACTCCTAGAGGGACAATATTTTCTATAAAAAACATTACCCTGACAATATTTGTATAAAAAAATTACCCCGTTCCCTGGTGAAGCCTAAGGAATGGTGCAGTCACAATGAGGTACGAGGCCTCCACCCAAACCATGAAATGCATGACCCCTAGTGTCAATCTGGTGATAGGACAGCATCTATGGATCACATTGTGAAAAATATATCATTTCTTTTAGATTCTTGTTCTTGACATTTAAACTAAGTACATAGTAATGGTAAGGAAAGGAGCCCTTACAAACCCGTGGAATTCATAGTCCCTGGGTCAGTGGTTCTGGCGTTTGGGGCTTTATGGATCTTATAGTAATGTGTTATTCATTTTAAAATAGCTTATTCATTCCTGGGCATCAAATAGCAAAACAGAACACATAGTGATAATTAGGAGAAAAGCTTATACCAAAATTGTGCAATTCATGGTCCCTGGGTCAAGTTTCATGTTCTAGGGTGGGACTGTATGGCTTATATACATGTAGATTAAAATCCATTACTTTAAAATTCTGTTCTTGTCGCCTGGACATTGGACAGTCATGCAAAGTGACCACTTAGTAAAATTAGGAGATGAGCCTTTACTATTCATATCCGCTGAACCAGGGACTTTGATGCTATGGCAGGGTTTTAAAGTTTCCTATAGTGAATACGCATTATTTTAGAATCATTCTGACGTTATGGATACCAAACAACTATGCTGAGCATCTAGCACAGATGGTGGCATCTACAAAAAGTAATTTTATTTTTAAATTATCAGGTCCTTGAATAGAGCTGTATGGATCATTTAGAGGAAAAACATTGACTTTGTAAATTGTTTCCTTTATTCCTGAATATATGTCAAAAAAAGAAAGCAAGATAATATTCATCCTGTAAACAAAATATATGTTTAATAGGAATCCCCATGTCTGTCTGTCTGTCTGCATTTCCATATTCTTTTCTTCCTTTGCCACTTTGTATCTAAACGACAACTTTGTGATAAGAAGACATTAATCGATCATACTTGGCACATTCTAAATTGACCCATTCGTACCTACTAAACAGAGAACCTCAGCCTGAATGCATATCTTGTGACTGTCCATTTAACTATACATCACATTCTTTTAGAATGTAGTGATTTTACGCCCATACGAAATAGACTATTCAATAGTGTACAATCAATGAAAGAACGTTTTACAAATATCGACAATCATTATATTATACAATATTTACAAGAATGCGACTTTTACAGAGAAATTTGAAAACTTTTATGATACAACTGTTTATATACACGAATTGTTTGTTTTCTAACCTGTTTATATATTTTTAACTTTCATGTCCGTCGGATGGGACGTTAAAGGGTGTCCCGTGTCAAGGATTACAACCCGCTTGGCACGCAAAAGATCGTTTCCCCGATGTTCGAAAAAGAGTAGGCTCACTGGGGGCCGTCAGGGAAACTCAAACACTCACAACCAAACATCATTCAATTAGTTAACCGCCGTAAAATGGCTGAAATATTGCCAAAAACGGCGTAAAACCTCAATCAATCACAAAGGTGACGTATATCAGATGCAGTGTAATGATCGATCATCTGAAGCACATCCTGGGCATACTCGATTGGGCTGTTCTGGAAATATACTGAACGCAATCCATATTATTCCGCGAATCAAGTGAAAAAGGATGATAAATATGGCGGCATTGATCAAGTATTGAAAGACATAACTTTGTTAAACACCACTCTGATTCCACGCACAAGTACTCTGAAGTTGAAATAAAATATATGCTAGAGTTCCTCATTGACAATATCTTCGTGGCATTTGGTGATCAGGTCTTCCAACAGTCTGATGGAATTCCCATGGGCACGAATTGTGCTCCTTTGTTAGCTGAACTGTTTCTATATTCATATGAAGCAGAATTTATTCAAAAACTATTACGTGAGAAGAAAAAATCTCTCGCTTTGGCCTTGAATTCGACATTTCGATATATCGATGACGTTTTGTCTATTAACAATAACAACTTTCATTCATGCAAGGTGAAGTATGTCGATTTGATATATCCCTGTGAGTTCGAAATAAAGAACACCACCGAGTCGTCCACTTCTGCTTCATACTTAGATATTTTATTGAAAGTAGACATTAACGGCAAACTGACAACTCAACTGTATGACAAACGGGATGATTTCAGCTTCTCCATCGTCAACTTCCCATATTTATGTAGCAATATTCCATTATCACCTGCATACGGTGTTTATATATCGCAACTTATTCGATATGCAAGAGCTTGTTCTGCGTATAGTAAGTTTTTAAAACGAGGTAAGCTACTGACATTTGCTTCGCGATGCAGAATTTTAAGAGGAAATTGTTTTACGGCTTGTAAACAAATTCCCAAAATTTTGATTTTAATCAAAATAAACAACACCCCCCCCCTCCCCATATTTTGTGCAATCTTTGCTACATTAATCAATCTAATTCTTAAATTCCGGTCCGTTCTGCGTTTTAGCAACACCCCTCACTGCTACGACCCTGAGCGCTAATCATAGGTCTAAATTTGTGGTATTACAGCTGGAGACGTCTCAATATGAGTGCAAAATTCAGGTTGTTATACCACCATTATACATGCAAGGTGAAGATAACGAACAGTGATCAATTTCATAACTCCTACAAGCAATACAAAATAGATAGTTGGGCAAACACGGACCCCTGGACACACCAGAGGTGGGATCAGGTGCCTAGGAGGAGTAAGCATCCCCTGTCGACTGGTCACACCCGCCGTGAGCCCCATATCCTGATCAGGTAAACGGAGTTATCCGCAGTCAAAATCAGTGTGCCAAGAACGGCTTAACAATCGGTATGAAACACGTCAGACAGCATTTGACCCAATGCGAGGTCGTATTGACGAACTAGATCGTTATAACGACCATAGAATTTGCGAAATGCTGACTTCAATCGAGACTGTTGAAATCCCTGTACCATCAACTTGTTTGTCAGTAGCTTACCTCGATTTAAAAACTGACTATACCCAGAACAAGCTCTTGCATATCGAATTAGTTGAGATATATAAACACCATATGCAGGTGATAATGGAATATTGTTACATAAATGTGGGAAGTTGACGATGGAGAAGCTGAAATCATCCCGTTTGTCATACAATTGAGTTGTCAGTTTGCCGCTAATGTCTACTTTCAATAAAATATCTAAGTATGAAGCAGAAGTGGACGACTCTGTGGTGTCCTTTATTTCGAACTCACAGGGATATATCAAATCGACATATGAATGAAAGCTATCATTGTTAATAGACAAAACGTCATCGATATATCTAAAAGTCGAATTGAAGGTCACAGCGAGAGATTTTTTTCTTCTCACGTAGAAGTTTTTGAATAAATTCTGCTTCATATGAATATAAAAACAGGTCAGCTAACAAAGGAGCACAGTTCGTGCCCATGGGAATTCCAACAGACTGTTGGAAGACCTGATCACCAAAGACCACGAAGATATTGTCAATGAAGAACTCTAGCATATTTTTTATTTCAACTTCAGAGTACTTGTGCGTGGAATCAGAGTGGTGTTTAACAAAGTAAGTTTTTGAATGACTGATCACTAGATATGAGTATTTCCGTTTTCCGTTTTTGTTGAAGAAGCAACTGTCTATGATGTCAAAAAGTCTAGTCTTTAATTTATCGTGAGGAATGGTCGTGTATAGTGCTGAAAAGTCATAGGTTTTAATGCTATTGATTTGGGAAAAATTCTGTGATTTCAAGTTTACTAAAAGTTCTTTAGAATTTTTTAGAATTCACATTTGATTAACACCACTTCTGGCATATGTAGTCGCACAGTAAGTTTGAAGTTTCTCCTTCACAGCTGTTAACATTTTCGTGAGGAGCAAAGATAGGGGCTTGGTAGAGCACTTACTGGATCCAGCAATGTATCTTTGTTTGTAAGGGTTTTTATGTAGTTTAGGAATCCAGTATAGGTACGGTAACTCATATTCATTCGACCCATTGACTGGAATATTAGATGTGTCTAAAACTGAAGCATGGTTTTGAAGAATTTCGTCTTTTGAAAGGACAGTTGGAGTATAAGTATGATTACCGAAAGTGGAATTAATGCCAAGTTCGTTTAAAATACAGTTGCAATAATGAGCCTTACAAACAAAGACAATGTTGTTACTAGCTTTGTCAGCTGGAACCAAAACATATTCCTCATGTAACCTATCTAATTCTTTTATCACTTCTGGTTTACTAAACACAGAAGGATAGATGGTACGTACTTTTGTTTTCATGTGTCTAATGCGGGATTTTAATATACATTAAACATGCTAGTTTGGAAACAAAAACAATTCTTAGTACTATGCACCAATAATGATCTACGATGGGTTTTTTTTTACCCACAGAAACCTGCTTTCCTCAAAATGCAACTGGTAACAATCGTTGTAAGAACCTGTTTGCCTTCACAGACCTTTCTGACGAGGAAGTTGGAATTATTCTAACCATTGTAGCATTTCTGCTGATAGTCTTGTGCCTATTCGTCGTTGTGAAACTTTTGAATTCCTTGTTTAAAGGAACCATGGCTTCTCTCGTGAAGCGTTTCATTAACGCTGATTTTCCCGGGAAACTAGGATGTGTGACAGGATATGTTGCCATACTGATCGGAACAGGTTAGAGTATATATTGCGAGTTCATTAGCCAATGAAGTCCACTCAGTATTCAAATATCATTAGGAATTAATGATTTCCTTCACGTGATTTTAAAACAAGAAATCATATACTTACGATATAATGTGTATATTCTTTTAATCAAGATATATTTACAGACAAAGATGCTACAGCAACTGTATTTTTTCATTCTCCATGTCAACAATATAAAATATATTTGTGTTTGATATCGTTTGTAGGTATGACGATGGTTATTCAGAGTAGTTCTGTGTTTACCTCAACGTTGACACCACTTGTTGGAGTGGGGATCGTATCCTTGGAAAGGATGTACCCTCTTACAATAGGAGCCAACATTGGAACAACTGTCACCGGTATTTTGGCGGCATTAGCTGTGTCTGAATCGGAGGTTCATTTAACATTGCAAGTGGCTCTCTGTCACTTATTCTTCAACATCACTGGAACACTTATCTATTATCCAATTCCTTTTATGCGCAAGCCCCCCATTTACATCGCGAAAGGACTTGGCAACACAACTGCCCAGTATCGGTGGTTTGCGGTCTTGTACCTTATTGGCATGTTTTTCGTACTTCCCACGGCGGTTTTTGGCTTATCGCTGGCAGGTCCTCTAACGTTCATGGCAGTTGGAATACCGTTGTTGACCATTCTAGTAATAGTGATCTTTGTCAACATTTTGCAAGTGAAAGCACCTAAGTGTCTTCCTAGAAAACTACGAAACTGGGAGTTGTTGCCTTTATGGCTACATTCTTTGGAGCCTTACGATAGAATGATTGGCAAATTCATGTGCATGCAATGTTGCAAGAATTGCCAGGATGAGAAACAGATCTTGAAACGTTGATGCGTATATTGTTCCAACTAATATGAAAACAAAATTAATATACTAACTGTTATTTCTACATGTATGTATATGATAAAATAGTTAAGTCCATTTCTAGCTCACTCTATGTTTTACAGTTGTCAATGTAAAATATGATGTATTTAACGATGTAAATTACTCTGAGCTTTGAGTATCTCAGCTTTATAGTTAGTTTTCGCATTTATTAGTCCCCTAACGACGAAGTCGAAGGGGGCTTTGGGTTTGCACTCCACCCGTCCGTCTGTCCGACAAATCAGTTTTCCACACTTTTTTTTCTCTACTGTTGCATATATTTATTTTATATTTGGTACATTGCTTTGCCACATCAATTTACAGATGAAGTTTGAATTTTGTTTCATTCCGTTGATTTTTATTACCCTTGGAGTTGAAAAAATAGCGTGGTTGTTTTTAAAAAAAAACTAATATTGGCATTTCTAAGAAACTTTTCTACACATTACTAACTCCTCAATAAAAGTTTCAATAAATGTTGCAATGAACTAATTTACTTCATGACTGCATTCATGTATCTTACTTTTAAATACACAGCGACATTTGTAGTATTTGATCTTTTGGTGAATCATACAGTTCTTTGGCAAGTTCATGAAATGTGGCCATCAATTCATTTTCAAACTCAGATAGGTTCACTTCTAATCTGCTGTTAATTAGTTGCTTTACAGCAGTGTATGGCCTGAATTTTTCACCAATGCGCAATGAAAAACCAGCTGACAAACATTAACATTTATTTAATTCAAGATATAATTGTGAAGTATTGATCTACTTGGCTGACTGCTAGTTCTATAACCTTAGTTTACTCCTTGAAAAAGCCATGAAAAGAAAAAAAACGATATGCCCACAGGCCTTATCGGTCACCTGAATACTAGTGAAAAAGTATCACTACTTTCATGGGCTATGAAATCTAGAAAAAATTTCCTGTTCTGAATATCTAAGCTAAATTCTAATGTTCAGCAACAGTATAAAACAAGATGTGTTCTTAAAACTTCACTGCCCTCAAAAGTGCATACACTGATGAAAGGCTTTAAATAATAGGTGTATCAACATTAGAACATCAGCAGATATGACTAATTTGGACTCATCCTAAAGTCATAACCCTGAGTTATGAAATTCACCATTTTATGTACATTCTTTTCTGCTATTCCTAAGTTTAGATTTTATACAGTATCAGCAAACTTATACATAAATACTATATACTAAGTTTGGCCTTACCCTGGGGTCAGAACCCCCACCCGAGGATCATGAAATTTACAATTTTGGTAGAGGCTTTCCTGCATTTAGTTTTTCTTACATGTGTGCGATTCTCGAGAAGAAGGGTCCCAGGGGTGCTGGAGTCCTGACATTTACAATTTATGTCCCCCTTCTCCCAATGATGCTTCATCCCAAATGAAAAGAATTGGAATGGTAGTTATTAAGAAGACGTTAAACATGTTCAATTGTTGACGGACGACGACGAACGACAATTGCAATAGGTCACCTGAGTTAAAATAAAGAATAAAGTCAGGTGACCTAAAAACAAGAGTACCGCAAACGGGTACAATATATGCCCGTCGGGCAGTGAAATTCAACCTAAAAGCATGCTATGCTCTCTGAATTGATACAACACACATTCTGAATAGAAAAGCCTTAAGTGGATCATGGTGCACCAATCCATCTGACATGTTAACTGATTATGTCTCTGAGAGGGAGGTTGTGATAACATGTCGGTGCAAAATATCTGTATCTATGATGAGAAAGTAGAGTAATCCATATTTAAAATATTAGAGTGTAAACAACGGCCTTGATCAGGTAAACTGAGTTATCTATAGTCAAAATCAGTGTGTCAAGAACGGCCTAACAATTGACATTCAACACGTCAGACAGCATTGGACCCAATGATAGGTTGTATTGGCAAACTAGATCGTTATAACGACCATATAATTTGCAAAAACAGACTCTAAACAAGACTGTTGAAATCCATGTACCATCAACTTGTTTGTCAATAACCTTCCTCGATTTAAAATCTGATTATACACAGAACAAGCTCTTGCGTATCGAATCAGTTGAGAGACATAAACACCATATGCAAGTGATAATGGAATGTTGCTACATAAATATGGGAAGTTGACAGTGGAAAAGTTGAAATCATTCCGTTAGTCACAGCGTTGAGTTGTTAGTTTTCCGTTATAATCTATTTCAAACAATATATCTAAATAGGAAGCCGATGTGGAAGACTGGTGTATTTTATTTCATATGCTGAAATACCTTCAGCATATATTGGAAGTCACATAAGGAAATGCCCACAAATATAATGCAATATAACCAGCATGTAAGACAATACGCAGTAACCACACCATATAATGGAATATGATCATCAAACAATAACATACTCATAGCAAATAAATTTAATACCCACAACATATAATCCAGTATGACCATGACATAAAGAAAGAACCATGTGATATATGTATAATGTCAGCTACCGTCATATAACGAAATAACCCCAACATATGATTAATGCAATGAATTAATCACAATATAGAATGCCATATCACTTTAAAATAACACAATAATCACAACACATATTTCAAAGTATTGTTAAACAATTATTGACAGTGAAAGGTGAAGATAACGAACAGTGATCAATTTCATAACTCCTATAAGCAATGCAAAATAGAGAGTTGGGCAAACACGGACCCCTGGACACACCAGAGGTGGGATCAGGTGTCTAGGAGGAGTAAACATCCCCTGTCTACCGGTCACATAATGCTTAGATACATGAGAATTATGATATTCACCGAAACTTGAGGGTGAGAAGACTATTGCGCGTCCTAAGTATCAAAAGCATCGTATTGACCACAAAAGTGTCAGTAATTGTTCCACGATTTAAATGGATCATTGAAAACATACATTTGTAGAATCTGGTTCCCAGAGCTTACCAAACGGTACCAAGTCAACCATTTTGTTTACGGATACACTGCAAGACTTCGACGAAAGTGATGAGAGATGCAAGATTTTGTTTATGGTAAGACCTATTAATTTGAAACCTCGAAACCGGCTACTTGATTTTGCGAAACGATACCTACTCGGTCATCTTTAGATTAGATTAGATGCTACTAATGTGACTCCATTTCATTATAAAAACTAGCTCCGAATGTAAAACCGAAAGTGGGTAGAGATACTACTTTTCACTGAACGAACAAAAATGATAATTGTATCATTTTCGAAATTTTAAATTTTTGTCCGATGTTGGAGAAATCAAATGTTCATCTCCAGGCAATGTGATTATAAGGTTATATTTGGTAGGTCTCGGCCAATCAAACTCCAAGGAATGTGATTATAAGGTTATATTTGGTAGGTCTCGGCCAACAAAAAGCTCAGAATTATTCTATCATTTGATAATATGAAATAACCACTGTAGTAATTGAAACTAAACATCACATAATGAAATAACTACATCATTAATGCAATGTGATCAATATACATGTACCATGAAATAACCCAATAACATTATCTAATGCATTATCACAAACATACAAAGAAATAACCCAATAACATTATCTAATGCATTATCACCAACATACAAAGAAATAACCCAATAACATTATCTAATGCATTATCACCAACATACAAAGAAATAACCCAATAACATTATCTAATGCATTATCACAAACATACAAAGAAATAACCCAATAACATTATCTAATGCATTATCACAAACATACAAAGAAATAACCCAATAACATTATCTAATGCATCATCACCAACATACAAAGAAATAACCCAATAACATTATCTAATGCATCATCACCAACATACAAAGAAATAACCCAATAACATTATCTAATGCATCATCACCAACATACAAAGAAATAACCCAATAACATTATCTAATGCATCATCACCAACATACAAAGAAATAACCCAATAACATTATCTAATGCATTATCACCAACATACAAAGAAATAACCCAATAACATTATCTAATGCATTATCACAAACATACAAAGAAATAACGACTGTACATAATGCAATATCACCATATAATGAAATAACTACAAGCGTATGATGTTCCGCTACCATATAAGACTGCTATAGGGTTCCATAGTAGACTGTGTAACATTGAGCTCGAGTTATCGCTCTTCCAACGACACTGATCACGTGCTGTAACAAAAAGAAAACAAAGACAACTCTTGATAAATTATTCGTGAGCAAATGAAATCTGTATCAAATACTTTGAAGTAAGGTCAGTATTTTGTCTTTCACAGCTAGAAACTAACGTTAATTTCGCAAATGCATTGTTGTAAATTTCGGTTTGACGACCGTGTGGGTGGACATATTTGATTGACAACATGAGAACAGAACATAAACTATTGGTATGAGCATGCCATTCTAAAAATATTTAATTGTCACTCCAATCTGTTCAAAATGGAAATTATGCATTGTCAATCCGAGAATGAGGAAACTGAATAGTTGCACCCTCTTTTTATTAGACCTCAGCCCCGATCACAATAGACATGCCGGTGACCGTATAGGAAACAATACACTTTTTAGAATTTAATTTTACTTGATTGTTCTACTCGTGCAATCTTTGAAAATAAATCGATAGGATTCAAAGAAAGAGTATAGCCTAAACCCTAGATCGTTCCACAGTTTTCATGATAGTGCCAAGTATGTTATGACTTAAATATTACAAAATTGGAGCAAAACCTTTTTGTTTTTCTCTAATACATTGCAATAAAGGACTATATATGTGTACATTTCACAAAGGAAAGTGGTCTGTTTCATATCAAGTCTACCGTTTTATGCAAGATAATTATACCGAACAATTTGTTTCAGTAACATACATGTATATTGACGCTATAAATACACCAGCCAACAACCGACACCATATTGATAATGAAAGAAGAATATTCATGGATAATTAAATATGCAAAATATAAATCTGGTTGTTGCATGCAAAAGTATTTGTTTTTGCTAAAGTTTATTCATAATTTATTTCATCAACAGACTCCGTTAAACAGCTCAGCTTTAACGTATATTCATGACGTCATAATAAAATATTACGTCATTTTCATGTGAGTGGGATTAGAAGAACATCCTAGTTGTGTAAATAAAAAGAATAATTAAGCATGGTGTGAAAGTTGAAAAAATGGAAGAAGAAAAATATCGGCGGTATATAGCCAATAACGTCCCTTGTCCTTTACAATTACAACCTGTCCTTGTGATGAATGCTGTTTGACATGTCTCATTCCAATTTTAGGCCGTTACTGATTTTGACTATCGATTGCTCCGTTTACGTGATCAAGATAGAGGGCTCACGGCGGAAGTGACCGGTCAACAGGGGATGCATACTCCTCCTAGGCACCTGATCCCACCTTTGATGTGTCCAGGGATCGTTTTTGTATTTCGTATTCTTTATATGAATTACGAAATTGATCACTGTTCGTTATCTGAAGTTTTTCATACACGTACATACATCCACGAATATACATTGTAGCATGTTTTCTTTCACGAAAATCAGAAAATCAGATATATACCCTACTTTGGACTTGCATGTAGTTAATCGGTAAAACCGATCGCGGTAGCCTAGTGGTTAGGGAGCTCGCTTTCCAGCCAGAAGGTTCCTTGTTCGATTCTCGATCCCAGTAACGCGTGAAACCTAAGTCTCCATAGGAGTGAAAAATTCCCGAGAGGGACATTAAACAATATTCAATCATACAATGTAGGTAGTGACTGTTCCTTTGCCATTCATCCAGCATTACATTTAAAGAGAAGAAACTGCTGGTCTTTTGGATATGTGCTGAATGGGAAATACCGATAAGCGTTGAACCTCTCTGCTACGACTGTTGAGCACCATATATTCGTCAGTCTTTGTGGTACTTCACCTAAAGCTGGTGATATCTCAGTATGAATGACAAATTCTCAAAAAAGATGTAAAACACCATACAAAAAATCGTACAAAAGACCCCGTGAAGGCGGAGGCTTTTGCATTTTTCTTTTGGAAACGGGAACGAGAATACCAATTACGAACCTGAGACATTTCCCTAAAAAGAAGTCGGAATAACGACTACATATATGTATACCTAATAGAATTTGTATTTCTTCTCCTTTTCAATCGACGCAAGGAATTTTAGAAATTGACGAAATGAAATATGTCATCATTACAAACGCAAGATCAAATGTGACAAAACATGAAGAAAGAAAACATATGACTTGCTCATTTATTGCTAGTGTTACTGCATTGATAACCATTTTAGAAACAAAGAATAATAATGAAGGAATAAACTTTCACCAACGTACTTGGTACTATATAGTTTGGTACGGCTTACGCTTTATAAACCGCGAACATGACATTGATGAAAAGGGACTCTCTTACCAGGAAGCGATCCTGTCAGAAGGTTGCTGTCAATTCTTTATCCATCAAACGATTTCAGTCAACGATGATATGGTGCAGATAAGAACCTTGTCTTGATAATGTCAGCTTGGGAAAAAATCATCAAAGCATTCAATATTCCCATTTTGTCATTCCTCTGTCAACGAAAATTGTTCGGTGTTTTAAATTGTCGTGTTTAATTTTTTCTCTCCTTTCCATTTAGAAACCTGACACAAATTTCATTCATGAAGCGTTCGATACATGCGTGGGAGGTTGTACACTCAAATCCAGGGCCGCAAGAAATCGTTCAAAATACATGCAAATAGTGGGTTCCTTCTTCATACACCCAGCATTAGAAGTGAACATCACGGGACACTCGGACAGGGCAAGACTTTAACAAGAGTACCGGATACGGACAGGGCAATACTTTAACAAGAGTCCCGGAAACGGACAGGGCAAGACTTTAACAAGAGTCCCGGAAACGGACAGGGCAAGACTTTAACAAGAGTACCGGATACGGACAGGGCTAGACTTTAACAAGAGTCCCGGAAACGGACAGGGCAAGACTTTAACAAGAGTCCCGGAAACGGACAGGTCAAGACTTTAACAAGAGTCCCGGAAACGGACAGGGCAAGACTTTAACAAGAGTCCCGGAAACGGACAGGGCAAGACTTTAACAAGAGTACCGGAAACGGACAGGACAAGACTTTAACAAGAGTACCGGAAACGGACAGGACAAGACTTTAACAAGAGTCCCGGAAACGGTACATCACAAGCTTATGGTCTGTTTTCTACGATTTTGATCAGCAAACACGGCAAAAATATATCATTAGTTGTAAAAACGTATTTTAGGTAGTATCATCCATCACCAGGTCGTTGAATTCTTTTGCAACATATGAATGAAAGGACAGAGGGTAGATAGTCAAACCAAGAGCTCTATTTGTAAAATATTTCCCAAACATTGACTAAATTCAACATTCTCTGGGTTTTTTCAAACACTTAAAAGTATTTCATTTTCTCATGTTTGCTGTCGTACTTCATTTGATTGAGTGATTGTATATTGTTTAACGTCCCACTCGAGAATTTTTCACCCATATGAAGACGTTACCATTGTTGGTGAAGGGCTGCAAAATTTAGGCATATGGTCGGAACTTCGACCTTTGAGCAGGGAGACTTACGGCCTTTGATCAGAGAGATCCCGTGGGGATCCAGGTTAGAATAGGTCCTCAGTACCCCATGCTTAGTATAAGAGGCGACGAAATGGGGTGGTCCTTCGGATGAGACTTCAAAAACCGAGGTATCGTGTCACAGTACACGTGTGGCATGATAAAGATCCCTCCCCGTTCAAAGACTGTAAGCACCTAGCATAGGCCTAAATTTTGCAGCCCTTCTCTGGCTATGATGACGTCTCCATGTGAGTGAAAAATCCTCAAGAGGGACGTTAAACAGTATACAATCAATTTAAGCAGGGAGGGATTTTTATCGCGCCACACCTGCTGCGACACGGGATCTCGATTTTTGCGGTCTCATCCGAAGAACCGCCCTATTTAGTCATATTCTACAAGGGGTACTGAGGACCCATTTTAACTTGGATCCCCACGGCACTTCATTTGAAGTTGGTGACATGTCAATATTAGTCAGTGAATTATTCTTTGGACGATGAAAACAGACGTTCTAGAGATTTATGTGCAATGGTGAAGGTGGAAATTTAAAGGGTCAGTGAATGATTAGGGCTAAATTTGGGGGGATACCACGTTCCTGTAAAAAGTACCTAAGTAAGGAAGCTTTATTGCAATTTATGGCCTTTATATGTCGCCGATTCTTGCCAAGATTTTAAGTCCACCCTCTCTACATGTATTTTGCTATTTTTAAATATCATATAAGATCTTTTCAAGGTTGAAAGGAGACCTGGCCATATGTTAAACAAATCTGAACCACCTTTACCGAAATATGTTTTTGTGAGGTGGTAGAAATGGGCCCAGTTGTTGAGATATTTTGAAATCGTTTATAGGTGGATGATGAACAAGACTGTTGAAATCATGCGAGCGAATGAACAAATTAGTTTTGTTTTGATGGAATGATTTGACCTTGTTTTTCAGTGATTTAACAAAAACCTATTTATCGCATGTACTGTACCACAAACTCAATAACGTCTCAATGTAACTGATTTCCATATAATTCATGCAAATAAAAGTTTATAGGACACACATCCCCATTCTGTTGATGAAGGTCACCTTTAACATATATCCGTTAGTCTTACTGAATGGCGGGGAGGATACAGTGAAAGAAAGAAGGTTTAGTTTGAACGTGTATAAAAATGTAAAAGAAACGACATTGATGGATGAACGGAAGTGCAAAATGCCACCTTACAGTATAAGTGAATGATTTGACAGGTTCACTAATTGATAATCGATTGAAATAGTCGTGCTACATACTAAACTGATACCGTTAAGTTCAATACCTTGATATTAGTGTTCAGGTGTGTTGGAAGACCACAAAGCTAACCACAAAGCCATCTTTAACGGAATCAATTAACTCAGTCCCCGACTAAGTACATGTATTGCGAATTTGCTCTCACCACTTTATTGAACTTCAGAAGTGCCTGTATGATAATATTCTAAATTAACAGATTTTTTATGATTTGAATGTTTATATTATGTTGAAATATCTATTAATTTAAAATCATAAATTGTTTATGTTCATTTGTACTAAATTTGAATTTGCTCAGCAACAAGGACGCAATACGGGTGATGGGGATTCATGTCTGTTTCCATTGTCAAAGAACTGTCGACATTCCGCGAACTTCTGTGAACTTGCTTGACTTTAATGAGAATGGCACATATGAGGATTATACAGAGATACATAATTTTGTACCGTATTACATGTATGTACAATTTAACCGCTGTTTGTATAAAAAACAAAAAAAACTGCAGTAAACCATTTTAAACTGGTTGGGTCTAATCGCCCAAATAAGATATAATACTTCAAATGAGATGTCATCGCCCGATCGGGATATATATATATATATATGACAATACAGGGATCGAAATTAACTTTTTCTACCACAGGCTAATTTTAGCCTGTGGGTAAAAAATCCACAGGCTAAAATGAAAACCTACAAGCTAAAATGAAAATAATGAAGCAGTGCTCTTTTTATATATATTTTTTTTCAATCAGTGATTTTCCCCATCATTACTGAGCCTAGTGGGTCAACAGGCAGCGTTTGGACAAGACACTAAGTTACGTAAGTCATATGGTGCAATGTCTAGGTCTCTTGATTATCGCACCTCTAACAGTCTAATCCACGACTTGTTTACCGCAGGTCTAGATCCAGTCTTCCAATTTCATGCCACATCAGGGTTGTCACTAGTGATTTTTTAAAGCGAATACAGGACTCATGGCTTTATAAGCAGCACGATCACGAGTCCTATGACTTTTTTGATAATCGTCTACGCGGTGAGAAATACACCCGTGTCGTCACTACAACCCGACCTCAATATGACAATGACATTCTCATGATTCTGATAAAAATAACTACCGGAAGACTTGGTAAAACATAGATTCCGATATTTTTTTGTAGATAAATGAATAACAAAAACGTCATACTTGGAATTATTCAATTTAATCACCCCTATAGGTGAACAGGACTCGTGGCACATGTCGATATGCGGTGTCCAATCTCTAAAGCATTTGTTTGACTCCGAGTTTCTTAAAAAATCATAAAAGAAAAATCCGGATAAAAACGGTTATTGAAATCGGTCGTTCATGTAAGCGTTTGTATGATTCAGAGTGCAAGTTTGAGAAAAGCGAATAGCGCATCACCGTATAAAACGGATACGATACGATCATAGTTTGTAAATCACCACTCGCTAAGATTTTCGAGTGTCCATTATTTTTACTGGCTATTTTTCACATGTACTCGCATTTTGCGAGTATTTCTCGCTAATTTCGACCCCTGCAATATCTCAATTGAGAGATATTGCACAAATCATATTACTTCTTACGGAGTATGTACAACATATCGCAAGATGTCTGATGTGTGAATCTAGATAATACATACTCTCTGTTGATCCCTAATTACTGAAATAATATCATATTACTCCAAATTCGCTAAACTTCTATTATTTAAGGTATTCAATGTATAACGATCGTATTTCATAGCTAGTAAATGGATGGTGGGATTTTTGTAATCATGGTATCATTTTGAATGGTTCATCAAATAAAAATAATCCACCATAGAAATTTTGAAAATGTTATTTCCTGCTTGATTTATTTCACCTATGATTCAACATTGAAGTCTATGGGAAGAGCATGTTTTATCAAAATATCTTTCAAAGAAATTATATTTTCATACAAATCTCTTGGTAGAAAGTACAAAGGGCAGGTAACTCTTCAAAAAGTTTCAAGTGCAAAAAGGTCGGTTTCTAATCACTTTAATACCAGTAATAATCACAATTTTTCAGCAATCCAGTGTTGAATTTAAAAGTGGTTTCGTTTTATACTGTTTTTAAACGTTCCTCTCGAGAATTTTGCACTTATATGGAGACGGTACGTACCCATTGCCGGTGAAGGGCTGCAAAATTTAAACTTATGCTCGACAAGTACGGACTTTGAGCAGGGAGATCCTTATCGTGCCACACCTACTATGACTCGGGGATTCGGTTTCGCAGTCTTCTCCGTAGGACTGCCTAGTTTTTTCTTCTCATCTTACGACAAAGAAGGGTATTGTAACCCGGATCTCCACGGGACGAAAGTTAGATAAGATATAAAATGATTAAAATTCCTGAAGTGGGAAGCAGGACAAGTGTCATGAATATGTATAATATATAGCACATAAATAGCAATGAACTCTTAAATGAACATAACTGCCCTAACTGAAGAAATATTTAATATAAAGCACAGAAAATTTCAATTTATTTGGATACCCACTTCCGCCCCTACCCGGGGTTGACCGCTCAACCATCTAGGCAAGTCAAAAACTTGCTTTCGATGACGATGGAATTCTCGCCATGCTGTCACACGCTACACGGTCATTGAGAATGAAAATGGATATATATATATATATATATATATATATATATATATATATATATATAAAGCACAAACAAACAATTATAACACCCAACCTTACGTTTACCCCTAGGATCTAAACGATACATGTGATAATCAATTAATTAATATATAAAGCACTAAATAATCGCAACTGGGTACTGGAAATTTTCGCCCCAGCCCGGGGTCGAACCAGCACTTGGTTTGCCGTTAGTAAAACTTGAAATAGTTGTACCAAACTTTTGTGGTGCACCTCGAGTTAATCCATCTGCTAGTACTCGAATTACTTTTGCACTTAATACGAAGCTGGGATCAGTGGTACCCCCTACTTCCCATTGTTTCCAACGATAGTTAGAGTCCTGTTTTGCACGTTCCATGCATCAGTGTGTAAACAAGTCCAGTATGTCTTCGCAGGGGAAACTTCTATTACCAGAAATAAAGGAGTTTTGGTATTCCGATGTCAAGTACCAATGCCATAAGGGACAAATTTGTTTCCTTTAGGAAATAAATTTGTGGTTGGAGGATTTCATTATGAACCAAATCCTTACAATTTTCATAATAGTGCGTCATCAAGTTTTATTATTCAACTACCTAACCTTGGGTTTTCAGGTAAAGCACCAATACCGTGGGGTCCACCTTGAAATGTGGGACAAAACCATTTAGGCTTTTGGCATAAGGTATCTCCTACTTACCAAGATTAGAATATCAATCAGAAACCGAAAACAAAAATGCATTCAAACAGAAATTCATCAGGTATGACCAAGTCAAGAATTGGACTCCTCCTGATCAATCGAAAGATTTATTGAGGAGTTTTGAAGGCAAAACCAGTGCATCCTTCTCAACTATATTACAGAGGAATCATGAAATAGAGTTTGAGGAACTATTTCACATGATGGAGAAGAGATTTGTAATTACGAAAATACCGTATACAGTTATATAAAAGTTAAATAAGCTAGCCGCAACGAAACAGGAACCAGAGGGTTTGCTGATAGAGTGCTACAACTTCCTCAAGGACTTTACAAAACATTCCTGATGATGTTTTGTATTCTTGAGCCATCAATCGGATTTGTCTAGGCTGCTGCGACCGAGAAGCAGTACCGTTTATTCACTTGACGACAATGGAGGATGTTATTATTAATACATGTAAGATAAAGTGTTTTCAGCATTATTAGGCCAGATCAAAAGCCAATGGAATGTCAGGGGTGTGATACCTAGTTATGACTCTACAGCCACAGAACAGGAGTTTCTTTAAAAGTAACTCGCGTCTATTAACATGTATTTGCAATGTGCATAGTATCAGGGTATCGAAGTCTATTGTAAAGAATTAAGTTTGTTGATATGGATATGTTTAATGAGGAGTGGGCTCATGAATTTATTTGTCAATAGAAGAGTATTGCGCCGTTTATTTGAATTCATTTTTTTTTTTTTTTTTTTTTTTTTACTTTTAATCTATTTTAGTCAAAATGTAATACATGGAATGTAAGTAGGTTTAAGCAAGAAGGCGTAAGTCCAATATTAAAAAAGCAGGTGGTATTCTTAAGTTGTGTACCAAATTACAGGTGTATTTGTCCACGTGAGTAATCTCCTTAGTACAGTGTTACTATGTAAAATGGTGTCGTTAGACGCCTTAGTTTGAACTGTATGTAGTGTCATAATAGCAATACGCGTCAAGAATGATACTTAGTAATGTGTTATATTTTCAGCAAAGTGGTGAATTTAAATGTTTGCTGTTCTTATCATAAGCAGGAAAACAAGTATGGTGTGAAGAGGATGAGTTTTTTCTCCTGATTCCAGACAGTCAGCTCGAATCTGTCGTACACAGGTGATAATATCGCTACATGAATATTGGAAGTTAACGATTGAAAAGCTAAAGTCATTCCCTTTTCCTTATTGCCGTTAACGTCTGAAGTGAATCTGAAAACAATGCTACTTGTTTTAGCCATGCGAACACCGCACTCGCCACTCAAGACCACCCAGCACCAATAGAGAGTGACGACGAATATCATCTGGTTGCCCACCATCTCTATGTTCCATTCGACGACTATGCCCGAGTCGAAGAAGACACCACTACTTCGGAAGCCTTGCCTAATGCTACCATCGTATACCCCATCTAGATAATACAAACAGTATGTGAGAGCAAAGACGAAGACCCCGCAAGGGAAACTATCGAATGTAAAAGCATTGCAGGCCATAGACTTTACTCGTAACTGGATCGATATGACGGTGAAAACAGAAGACCTTTTACTAGAACTGCAGACCATTGAACACAGCAAAATATATCATAATTTTAACTTTGCAACGACATACCTGCATCAGATCGTTTTTCGTGAAAAACAGTGACTCTGTTTACATATGCACAGTGCCCTAGTGATAAGTATAAATGGATGTTAACACATAAGCCATGTATATTGCCAATAAAAGTAATTTCATTCGAAATATTTCTTTTTCATAATTTTTACAGTGATCGGTTATACTTCTATGATACACTAGACATTTCCGGTTATGGATAAAATAGTTGATATTACATGTACATGTAACATGCAGTAGTTAGAAATTATAGTTCTCAGCAGAATATACATGTGACGGCTTCTATACTGTGGTGCGGGTTCTAAAACAAAAACAAAAAAACAAAATGTATTCGTGAAATACCGATGTTCCCGGATTACAAAAAATTAAAATGGAACTGTAAAAAATCGTAGTGTTTTCTTTAAATTTCCAAAAACAAGGTCACAATGTCAACAAATCTAGTATCTTTGGAAAGATCTCACACAAAACACACATGCTTAACAAAACCGTTGTCCCTCTTTATTACCTGTTATTTGAAAGATATGGTTCTTAAAGTAGGTCAAATGTAAATGTCACCATATCGAAGATTTTTGTGTCAATAAAAAGGCCTTGCCATAAGGACTACACATACCACCTATAAAAGGTTGACCTCTTTTGGTGTAAAAGATATGACCAATGTTAACGGTTTTTTCAAACATTTCCAAAAAGCTAAGTCGAAGTCACAAAGTCAACAAATTTAGTATTGTTGGAAAGGTGTTCTCACAAGAAATACACATGATTAATATCAAATGTTGACCGTTTGATTACAATGTTCGTTATCTTCACCTTTTATATACATGTAGAAGAAATGACAAATGGGAATAGGAATTCCCTGTTTAAAACTGATTTTACATTGAAAAACAAGAAATAACCCGTCATTTCATGTAAAGAATGCGGGAAATATATACTGTTATTTAACATATCAAAAGCACTTTTATTCCAAATACTTGTTTATTCTTTTTTAGTTTCATAACCAGGATTTCAGCTACAAATAGATAATAATATCACAGAAATTGGTCACCCCTGTCGTATCCTTCGTTTCATGTTGCAAATATCCAAGCATTATTTTTTAACCCAAATATTGGGTTTGTATACAATAGTTTAACCAAATTTAGAAAATTTTACATAAATTTGAATTTTGCCTATGTTTTCAGCATGAGGTTTCATTCGATGGAGTCAAAAGCTTTTTCAAAATCGACAAAAAGCAAAATTCCTTCATCAGCTGATTCTTCGCAGTATTCTAATACTAGTCTATCATTCTCTCCAATATGTCGACCCTTGATATACGCGCACTGATATTTATGTTATCAGATTATCTGAAACATTTTGAAGTCTTTTTGCAAATACAAATGCTATACTTTTATAGTCAGTGTTAGTTAAGGTCTATAGTTTTATAAGTCTTTTGTATCTCCTATTTTAAGATTGGAGAAATTACAGCTAATCATTGTGTATAGCTTAACTGATTATTTCCATAAATATTTGAGTGTGTCATGGAATAAATCTTTAATACGATTCCAGAAACATAGGTAAAATCCATTTGTTAAGCCAATTAAACCAGGAAATTTATTTAGTTTTAAATTATCAACAGCTTCTGAGGAGATTCTTCCCATGATTGTATATCATTATCCCTCATGTCACTGTCTAGTGCAACAGATTGTAAATAGTCATAACTTTCGTCATCTGATATATTTTGGGAAGAATATAAACCTTCATAAAAATTGCATATACCGTACATTTATGTCGGTAGTTTTTTTAGGGGGAAAAGTTTTAAATCTTTTATAACACTTTGTTTTTGTCTACTTTTTTCCAAAGATTAGAAACAACTCGTACATTTCTCACCTTCAGTCTTGATCGTATAAAAGCACCTTGGCATTGTTTGTTATATAGGTTGTCTAACTCTGCCTCGATATTTCGTTTTCATTCATATCAATGTTTATATAGTCTGATTCCTCAATGTCATTTCTTTTTCTGAAGTTCAAATTCTTTCATTTAGCGTTTTTCTTTTTCTTTTTTAGCAAATTGAATAGAAAAGTCTCGAGCTTTTAATTTGAATAATTCCTATTTATCTTGTGGTTCTCCTGAGTCATCATTTTTTATCTCAGTAATCAGGCTTTGAATTCCCATTCTAGATTCTAAATCATTTTTATGCTCTCCATTTTTATAAGAATATAAAATAGTATTCGAAGAAACCGGTTTTCTCATGTCCCGCAGCTTTGTTATTTTTCTTGGCAATTAACAATAGAATACACATCGTTGGTTGAAAATTGTCATTTACTAATGACGATTGAAGAAGTTGACAACTTATTTACAACCCCTATAATAGGGAGATCCCCGAGTATCAAAACTACAACTCAACTCAGACAACCTAAACAAGAATGACATTGGGATCTCCCTAATTTTTATAAATCTTGATAAATATAAACATAATAAAATAGAAAAATAAGGTGGCACCTTAAAATTTTTGCCACACAACACAAATATAGTAGCAGGTACAAAATAATCCATAAAAACTGATAAATAGTAAGATGAAATGGCACACATTACATTTTGATGAAGGTGGTAAGATTGGGGTGGTGGAGGGAAAATTTTCCTCTATAATCACATAAAAATTAATGCTTCCTTTCACTCGGACAGCTACAAACAAAGACATGATCACGTGACACTTAATCATTATTTCATTGGCTGCTGATGAGGGTGGATAAAAATACATCTCTGAATCAGCTAAAATGATTGGTTATGATTACTGATGACATAACGGGTAAAATAGATACATATCCTTCACTTGTGATCAAGAAACTAAAGAAGATGATTACATAACACAGACTACATAACATGATACATGTATGCACAGCATATAGTCATGACTAGACAAATTAGCCAAGTGTTAAAAATGATCACATAAAACATTATTTGAAAAATAATATTTAAAGATGATAGTTATTCAATTTCCAGCATCTTTTTCCTCTTTCGTTATGATTTGTTTTAAATGAAATGGGTGTTTTAGTACTCTGTGATCCGATATTCTCGATTTAGGTACATTACCTGGATTTTACGTATGATAACGTTTTCCAAATCATATATGAAATTATTACTTATAAACACAATATAATCTGCTACAAGGAATGTGTTTTGCATTGCACCATGTATAACCGTTTAAGTCCGGGTGTTTACTGTTCCATGAATGAAACATTCTTAATGCTTTAGTTTTCTAGAACTTGGATCCTGTGTATTCTCTAGTTTACAATTTAAATCTCCGCATATTATAACATTCTCTTCTGACATGTTCTTATTTTAAGAAATTATGCAAATCTGAGGGGAAAATACATCTCTCTTTGGGTTTGTTTGGTACATAAATGTTTATCAAAGAAAAAATGTCATCTACAGTACTGTAAACCGACTTTTATTCACGACTACTTAACTTCGCGATTTACCTGCGAGGAACTGTTTCACAGCGACTAATTTTCGCGATCTTAAATTTACACAAAATATGAAAGGTCAGGTTATCGGCGAGAAATATTCGCGATGAAGAAAATTTCTCTCACGCGAATAAAAGTTGTTTTACAGTATTTTTACCTTTAAATACAATCTTCTTCCGTCTATTGTTGTATGTTTTTCTAGTGTATCAATATTCAAATCTTTTTTAAAATAATATAGATCTCTCTTACCAAATTGTGATTCGCTGAAACAGTGATGATATTTTTCAAACCATCTTGCATTATATGTTGTATGATTTTTTCTATGTATAATGGGTTTCTTGCAGAAATGCAATATCAACATTAGTGTCTCGTAATCAGTCATAAACAATTATCATTTACCTGTAATACACATACAATAAAGTATTTATTTTCATTATAGTACGCTAGACACAGAAAATTATACTTGAATGTACATTATAGAGTAGCACTCAATAGAATGTGCCCTGCGTAACACAATACAGTGTAATGCTTTTCGTTAAACTTCGAAGGAGTTTAGCCAGAGCCCCATCCCTGACAGCTACCCTATAAATTATTACTATCATCATTGTTATTGAATAGATTCTGGGAAATAAAAGGAGTATACAAAAGAAATATGAACTACATGATACAGCGGCTGCATTGTCTGTGGACGTAACTGGTGTTTCCAGATTAGCCCTACTCTCAATTTGGCATTCTTTATAGTAGATTTATCACTGCTATCTTCACTTTTTCACTCAATCTTTGGAATCATTTTGAATGATATTCCTCCTACAGTTTAGTCTCGCGTAAATGGGCTTTCGTTGTCATTTTTGAAGCGTAGCCATTATCAGTTTATCTGTTTATTTCTTCGAAAGAATATCGATATTTATACGTTTCACATCTTTGACCTAGTTTATGTTCGTTTTGAATGAAATGTTTTTGTTCTGTCGTTAGTAGCATTGCCAAGGAGACTTTGATTAGTTTTTGTTTGAGGCAGGCAAAACCCAACACCAACTGAATTGAAACTTGGCATTTATTATGTAAATGACGCAATAAAAATATGCAGTTGTATATACAAAATACCGGAATATAATCTATAGAAGGTCAGGAGACTAGTAAACATTGGACATATCAATTTAGCATCATATTATGCAAGCTTGTGTCCTATTTCTGGAAGATACAAAATATTGATAATAGGAATCAAAATATGCAAAATGCCACAAAAATAGCAGCCTGCTCTAAAAAAAAAAAAAAAAAAAAAAAAAAAAAAGGTGAGTTACAACAAACCAATTGGAATGAAATGTTGTAACAATAGAAAAAATTAATGTACAGTCACGTACATTCTACGTAACACATTAAAACATATACCTTATATATGCACAGTGTATATACTTAAAAAGCATGAAATACATAATAAGGTATTAATTTTATTAGGACATACAAGTCAATTTCTTAACATAGATGTGTTGCATCGTAATCTGTTTCAAATAATTCAAATAAAAACTTATGAGAGAATGCTGCGAAAAGAGACAAGATGAATGATTATTAGGACCATTGGCTAATTATTCAAAGCTTGAAACTATTGTTAATACCAAAGCATTTCCATAAATCAATCCGAAGGATACTTGTTTATAATTGCAAATCTTTGATGATGTAAATTATATGTTATTAGACAAAGTGTGGTCAATATCTTCATGTAACTAGCTCGATATCAATGATGACACTTGCATAAAAATTGCATCACATCCCTCGCACGAGAACCTAACCTTGATAATATCAGTCAGACCATGCCTGTGACTCACTAAGTCAGTGTGTCAAGTTCCTTGTTAGTACACCTGTCATGTCTTCCATTGTAATCTCGCACCAGACTTTCCGGTATAACGATCCAATCAAACTCCTCGAACATCTTAAAGTTACATCTTTTTCTTTGTACACTGCAGTTTATTTAGTCTGGCTGTTTCGCAGTCTGTAAAACAGCTTATGTACAACACGAAATATTTACAGATACTGTCTTGTTTGGAACAAAGCATGTCCGATTATATAGTTTAGTCACAGGTATTACAGTAATGGCTACAGGAAATGAAGGAGGGGAGGAGAATGTAAGCGAGCATGTGGTCATTCTTTCTAAGCTTCTGATTTGAATATACCATACTGAAATGTGAAATGAATTATTAATGAATTGACTGTAAAAGAGTACATTAGACAAAGTTTCGCTAAATATATATATAATAATGGATAATGAACACTAACCAATCTCATAACTCCCATAAGGAATACAAAATAAAGAGTTGAGCTAACACGGACTCCTGGACATATAAGATATATGTGTGCGTGTGTGTGTAAACCAACGACACATACACAGTTGAAATTTTAATGCAGATAAATGCCGACTTGTTTATGATGAAGTCGTTATCTGCGAAATGTCAAAAGACCTTTATGACGTCAGGCTATTTCAAAACAATTTTAAAATGTAAAGCCTGATGACATTTAAATGAAATTGCTTACGTTAAAATTATAAATCAAAATTCAAAAAGAAATTTCTAGCAGACCTGTGGACAATGCAACCATTATCAATTTAGATCTTACAACCGAACGATACATATTCAGCAGAATTATGTTTCTCTGGTCCCCATTTGGTATTAGTAACGATTTTTAATACGCTTGTCTTCGGACAGGAGGTATCATAGTACATAGTCCGTCCGGTTGTGGTTTTCTGTTTCTATTTTCATTTCTCTGTCATATGTCAAACTGAAACGTGCTGTGTCACCTTTTTCTTGAATTTTGTAGAAAATTTAGTTTTTAAGGCAACATTACACAGAGAGTACATGGTTTGTTCGTTTAACTTCTCGCATAGTTTTAAGCTAGGGTTTATTATTTTACAGAGTATTCGTACTGGTTTTGAAGAATTCTCCACTTTAAAAAAGTTTTGAGGAAACATTATATAGAGCACATGATTTGTTCGGCTATCACCTCTCAGAATTTTAAAACTAGGGGCTTCGTACTTCGAGTGTTTGTATGGGCATTGAAAATGTGCATACTGCAAGGATATTGATTTTTCTTCAATTGTCTAAATTCTGTGTTTATTACATGCAGATATTAAACTTTCGCATAATGCACGCTTTAATTTATTAAATTTTATACACCTGTCTTTAGATTTGTAGGAAAACCTAACCCATATGCTGATAAGATATGAAAATGACCATACATGTATAATGCTGACCCTCATTTATCTCGGAGAGTAAGCTAAGTACTTTTCTCTTACTCTGTACTCAATTGAGAATTTACTTATATGCATATTTTGCTCCATAATGTTTGGCACACAGAGAAATCTTACCAGAAAACCATGTTCTTGGAACCACAACACCAATTGAGGACCATATGCAGACTCAGCGTGATGCATACAGTGGTTAAACCTCTGAACATCTACTATATACGTCACTGTGTCAAGTCGATAACAAATGCGGTCATTGGTCTGATCGCTAAGAATTTTATATTCGCGATTTCAAACAATTGTCCATATATTTGCGTTACTTAAATAACCAGTGGTGTACTTTCAATGTTAATCGTTGTTACTTACTAATTGCAAGGTGAAGATAACGAACAGTGGTCAATCTCATAACTCCTACAAGCAATACAAAATAGATAGTTGGGCAAACACGGACCCCTGGACACACCAGAGGTGGGATCAGGTGCCTAGGAGGAGTAAGCATCCCCTGTTGACCGGTCACACCCGCCGTGAGCCCCATATCCTGATCAGGTAAATGGAGTTATCTGCAGTCAAATCAGTGTGCCAAGAACGGCTTAACAATCGGCTTAACAATCGGTATGAAACACGTCAGACAGCATTTGACCCAATGCGAGGTTGTATTGACGAACTAGATCGTTATAACGACCATAGAATTTGCGAAATGCTGACTTCAATCGAGACTGTTGAAATCCCTGTACCATCAACTTGTTTGTCAGTAGCTTACCTCGATTTAAAAACTGACTATACCCAGAACAAACTCTTGCATATCGAATCAGTTGAGATATATAAACACCATATGCAGGTGGTAATGGAATATTGCTACATAAATGTGGGAAGTTGACGATGGAGAAGCTGCAATCATCCCGTTTGTCATACAGTTGAGTTGTCAGTTTGCCGTTAATGTCTACTTTCAATAAAATATCTAAGATATGAAGCAAATTAAAAGATAAAACGACTTCAAAGTTTTTCTATGTGATGACCGTAACACATTTTTATGATGACCATAATCATTGTTTTCTGAAGGAATCTGAATGATCGTAATCTGTTTTTTAAAGCGCTAAGCGTCGCAACGGGCTTGTGGTTTCATTTCAGTCATTCGTGTAGGTTAGATTCTGTGAAAAACTGAAAACTAAAGACTGTGTGTCTTAGCTTTCGAGTACCATTTTGTGATGTTTTATAAAAAAAAAAAGAAAGAAAGGGAATTGCATTGGGTCAAATGCTGTCTGACGTGTTTCATACCGATTGTTAAGCCGTTCTTGGCACACTGATTTTGACTGCGGATGACTCCGTTTGCCTGATCGGAATATGGGGCTCACGGCGGGTGTGACCGGTCAACAGGGGATGCTTACTCTTCCTAGGCACCTGATCCCACCTCTGGTGTGTCCAGGGGTCCGTGTTTGCCCAACTATCTATTGTGTATTGCTTGTAGGAGTTATGAGATTGATCACTGTTCGTTATCTTCACCTTGCATGTTTTAATGTATTATACCTGAGACATTATATGCTGTGTGTGTATTTCATTATTATTATTATTTTAATACGACATGAAACTGATGTTTATTCTTATTTAGCATATTTATGGTATATTGTGTTTTCATGTTTGATAGGTACAGCTTTTAATGTTTTATTTATTTTCTATGTATTATGTGTATAACATTCTCTTGTAAGGTATATATGCATTGTAAAGCACCTTTGAGCGTACATAGTGTATGAAAAGGGTGCTATATAAATATGGTATTATTATTATTATTGTAACTCCTAAAAGCAATACAAAATATAGAGTTGGGCAAACACGGACCCCTGGATATACGAGAGGTGGGATCATGTACCTAGGAGTACGCATCCCCTGTCGAACAGTCACACCCGCCGTGACCCCTATATTTTAATAAGGTAAACGGAGTTATCTGTAGTCAAAATCAGTGTACCAAGAACGCCCTCACAATCGGTATGAAACACGTCAGACAGCATTTGACCCAATGATAAGTTGTATTGACAAACTAGATCGTTATAACGACCATATAATTTGCGAAATGCTGACTTTCAACGAGAATGTTGAAACCCCTGCACCATCAACTTGTTTGTCAGTAGCCGGCTTTGATTTAAAAACTAACCATACGCAGAACAAGCTCTTGCATATCGAATCGAGAGATATAAACACAATATGCAGGTGATAATGGAATATTGCTACATAGATATGGGAAGTTGACGATGGAGAAGCTGAAATCATTCCGTTTTTGATAAAGTTGAGTTGATAGTTTGTCGTTAATGCAAGGTGAAGATAACGAACAGTTAATATCTACTTTCAATAAAATATCAAAGTATGAAGCAGAAGTGAGCGACTCTGTGTTGTCTTTTATTTCGAGTTCACTGGGATACATTGAATCAACATGTGAATGAAAATTATTATTGTTAATATATAATACGTCGTCAATATATCTAAATGTCGAATTGAAAACCACTGCAAGAGATTTTTCTTCTCACGAAAAAGGTTTTGAATAAATTCTGCTTTGTAGGAATACAAAAACAGGTCAGCTAACAAAGGAATGCAATTTGTGCCCATGGGAATTCCAACAAACTGTTGGAAGACCTGACCACCAAAGACCACGAAGATATTGTCAATGAGTAATTCCAGCATATTTTATGCCCCCGAGATCGAAGATCGGGGGCATATTGTTTTTCTCCTGTCTGTCAGTCTGTAATTCTGTCTGAAACTTTAACCTTACTTTTGAACAGTGAGTGCTAGAGCTCTGATATTTCACATGAGTATTCCTTGTGACAAGGCCTTTCCTTGGGTACCAACATTGTTTACCCTGTGACCTTGACCTACTTTTTGAAAACCTTAACCTTGTTAATAGCTTTTGAACAGTAAGTGATAGAGCTATGATATTTCATATGGGTATTCCTTGTGACAAGACCTTTCCTGTAGTACTAAACCTTTTGACCTTGGCATTTGACCTACTTTTTTAAAAATAATGACATTGGTCATAACTTCTAAATGGTAAATATTAGAGCTTTCATATTGCACATGAGCATTTCTTGTGAGAAGAGGTACCTAGATATTTGTCCTTGTGACTTTGGCCATCTAATATAAGATGAATATAAGAGAGCAAGATGTCGTACTATATAATTTAATGAGGAATTAAGTTTACATTACGACCCCTGGGTCGAGGCCTCTGCTGTTGGACTGTTAGTCCCCGAGGTCTCTACAGCCCAGTAGCTAAGTACTTCGTTACTAGCTTGAAAATACGGATGTGAGAATGTTGAGAGAAAATTTAGAAATTCATTTCAAAATTAGGGATTATCTTTCTCATGCATAGCTCTTATCCTTGGACGAATTTGGCTCCAGTTTTTGGCATTCTTGTTTTCCTTTTAGCTCTTACAAGTTTATTGTTATTCCGAATTTCCAAAATTTTGGCTTGAGCATCACTGAAGAGACATTATTTGTCGAAATGCGCATCTGGTGCATCAAAATTGGTACCGTATAAGTTTTACATTGTAATGAGATTGATCACTGTTCGTTATCTTCACCTTTCATTGTAAAGGTACAATAAAATGAAATTAGTAAAGAGAGCATGGTAAGTATTATTCATATTATAGATATCATAGACAAGGGCATTTGAATTGACTGATTATCTAACAAGGCTACGTCAACAAGCAAAATCAATGGAATTGGAAGTTGTGAGTTTTCGGTTTGCGTTGGATTTTAATGTTTGATGGTATGGGTGGACACTAGTACAGTAGGGAAATAGTTCAGGATCTATTTGAGACGAAGGTGCAATAATACAGCGCTATAAGGCCTTAACCGTGGACAGATTTTTTCTGTGCCGTAAAGGGAAAGTTTTTATAAGAGGTGGGTCTGTAATTCTCTGGTCTGTCTGAGAGCTATATGTCGGCACCTACATTTATTTATTCTTAGTTTACAGCAACTGATTATTATTATTTAAGATTGTTAAATAATACCATTATCTCCACAACACAAACTGTTTCTACCACAGTGTGCTCTGTTCTGTGTTTAGCTAAAGGATAAGAGTGATTCAAATTATGAATATTATTTATTGAAATGCCAACAATAGAATTCACTGAAGAGTGTAATAGGAAATAATATACATTACAACTGTCTTACGTAAAACAAAAAGTAAACCAAAAAGCACATGCAACTACAAGTATACGTGGCATAACTATACATCATATAATGACAATACATGAACTGGCAAAACGTTGGGACTAAACAATGCCCTCTAATTGCCATATACTCGTTTAGAATTGCATATTATTAACTTGGTAAAAGAGAATCAGAAAGAAATCAATATATTGTTAAGTACCTGGTGAATTTAGCATAAGATTTGTTTATTTACATGTAATTCTAAGTAATTCGTTCTACTGTGGCAAACACCACATTAAATTTGAATGGATTATACAAGTTATATGTAGGTCAGTTTATTATCCAGACGGTCCTGATAAACAGTTTTCTATTTTAATAATGAAACATAACCAAATTACAGATTGACATTTTAAGTGAATCTTTAACAAAGTATATAAGTCTCAGAAAATACAACTAATTCGTAATAAAAACATTGCTTTTAAACATCCTTAAACGGTATAGATCTTATTTCCTTTTATTGATATAAGTTATAGCAAGACGAAGATAACGAACAGTGATCAATCTCATAATTCCTATGAAGAATACAAAATTAAGAGTAGGGCAAACACGGACCCTTGGACACACCATTGGTGGTATCATGTGCCTAAGAGGAGTAAGCGTCCCCTGTTGACCGGTCACACCCGCTCTGAGGCCTACATGTATTTCTCAATCGGGTGAACGGAATAATCCATAGTCAAATCGGTGTGTAAAGAACGCCTTCAATTGGTATAAAACATGTCAGACAGCATTTGGTTTATTTCAAATTGTTAATTATCAACGGAAACTTTATTCTAATCTGTATATTGAATTATACAAATTAAACAATGATTTTCATTATGAAAGCAGTACTTAAAACACTACAGCTGTTGGAAAGAGAGTGAAGAAGATAGAGGGAAATCAGACTATTAATATCGATTGTTCCTTCTACAGCATTCATAAGTGTGCTTTACATTTTCTGAATATCAGCTTGCAATCTATATCATATACCTCATGCATTTGGAATATTTAAAAAGTGAATTACAAAGATTTGTATCAGATATAAAGGATTAAAACAAAAATAATCAAAACCAGGTTTTCTCGCATGCTTTCATTATGCCTTTTCTCAAGTGTCATTTTTAAGTTACTTATGAAATTCGAAGTATTAATGGTGACATAAGCTGACAGAAATAAACATCAAATCTGGATTTAATACCCACCTATCCCATTTTTAACCCTACAATTTGACGAAATATGCATTTTAAAATCGTTGTGTTCTAAAAGTGGAAGAAACTAATCCTTGTTTTTATCATAGATATTTAATACAACCTGTTAAAACTCAGCATATTAAAGACCTTTAACCAAGTAATCTTTACCATACACCATTTCTGAAAATACTATTTACGTGCAGCTTAGGACTGCAACGATTAGTCCCCAGGTTCCGGTGTAACTGCAAAACTTTAGGCCCTTAGTTGAATGTTCCTGCTGGCGTGTGACAGTCACTCTCAGGTGTATGGGAATCGCTTGAGAGACCCCAAAGACCTCATCCAGCTTGCAAGAATAGCGTGCTCACCACATTTCCTTATCAATGTACGCGGCCATGCAATGGTCCTGAGCGAACCTTCTAATTACTACCACATTCCCACAATATGAATTTGGAAACTATCAGTTGGAGTCCATCATGAATTCACGGATAGTCCCTCCCAACAAACATAAAAAATTGTTCGAACTACCCATTGTGTCTGCTTTCGATGAAGTAGGACTTGTTCGATCAGTTTTTGTTAAAGAATAGAGATATTTTACCACTTAATATAAAACGAAAATATCTATAAGATTGTTTGCATGTAAAGGGAGACGATAACGAACAGTGATCAACCTCATATATCCTATACAGAATACAAATTTGAGAATAGCGCTAACACGTACCTCTTAAAACAACAGACGTGACGTTATGTCCCTAGTAGAAGAGCGCATCCCCTGTTGACTGCTCATAGTGGCTGTGAGCTCTCTATCTTAGACAGCTAAAGCGAGTAATCCTTAGTCAAAA
Source organism: Ostrea edulis (assembly GCF_947568905.1). Taxonomy (NCBI): domain Eukaryota; kingdom Metazoa; phylum Mollusca; class Bivalvia; order Ostreida; family Ostreidae; genus Ostrea; species Ostrea edulis. Next base: position 105,476,995 of record NC_079164.1, read on the forward strand.
TCAGTATGTAAAGAACTGCCTAACAATTGGTATGAAACAAGTCAGGCGTTACTTGACATAATGACATTTGCGAATAAAGCGTTAAAAACCCACAGATTCTTTAAAATGCTTACTTTAAATCCCCTCAAACATCAACTTTATCATTAGCGGAATCGGTTTACTAATTGATGGTGTTTCTTGTAGTTCTAAGCAATGGGTGATGTTTTAAAACGGTATTTCATTTTTTTTTTCATTTCCTGCGAGATCGAGACATACGGTTCACGGTGGGTGTGACCGGTCAACAGCGGGTGCTCACTCCTACTAGGCACCTGATCCCATCTCTGGTATGTACAGGGGTCTATGTTTGCCCATCGCATTATTTTGTATCCCTCATGCATAGCTCTTATCCTTGGACGAATTTGGCTCCACTTTTTTGGCACGCTGTTTTTGGCTATATATAGCTCTAAAACTTCATAGTTATTTCGGATTTCAAAGATTTCGGTTGAGCATCACTGAAGAGACATTATTTGTCGAAATGTGCATCTGGTGCATCAAAATTGGTACCGTATAAGTTTTACATTATAGGAGTTATGAGATTGATCACTGTTCGTTATCTTCACCTTTCATATACACAGATCGATGCTAGCTAGAAAATCATTTAGTTGTAATAATCCCATTAGGGGTATATACTGGTAAGGTAAATCAGACAATCTGAACAAAATATAACAGATAAACTTAAATGTGTACGTAATGTATCTAAGAATTCATGTCAGCTTTAACTTGGCCATTTTATTGAAGTCAATCGAAACGCAAACGCAAAGTGAACACATTGCGAGCGATGAACAGCTTTTGAACGATTTCGGAAACTTTTATTTTAATTCTGCCCTAATTTTTACGTTTATATCGGGGGGATACGTGGGACTTTTAATTATACATGGCAATGTATTCATGAAAATAAATATATGACCATGTTAAATATAGCCCACTAATACATACATGTACATAAAAAAAATTAAATAAAATGTAGAACAACCTAATTCTAGTTTAGTAACTGAGTGAGGTCTATAAAGTTTTGTTTTGCATCCCTTTGAGAATGTTTCACTCATATTGACACATTGCCATCTGTACTACAAATTCAGACCCATGCATGACGCTCAGGGCCATAGCAGTGAGGATTTTGTTACGTGATATCGACTGAAATGACACGTGACCTCCATTTTAAAGGTCATTTCCGAAAGACATGTGACTTCCATTTCTGAATGCCGATCGAGCGTTTGGCGAAGGAAAATTCGTTATCTAGCTTACCTGTTACATGATACAGTTGCTTCTTCAACAAAAATGAAATATTCATATCTAATGATAAGTCATCAAAAAATTACTTTGTTAAACACCACTCACAGGGGCTCGTCACGAATTGACCCTCTCTATTCTATATTTACACAAGGGAGGAATCCAGAATCCCAAAAATCGCTACCTCAAATTTTCATTCGTCTCTTTTTTATATTTCCAGGACGTCAAATCTAACACGCCCGGTCTCTATCGATCGAGGAAAGATCATAGTTTGTAAAAATACCTAATATCTGTTTGCACCGGCAATAAACACGGAGAAGCAATGCACTTTCTGTCGTTTTTAAACCACAGGAACTTTTCCTCAATCACCCAAAATAGAAGACGCGTTCTCGTTGGTCAATTCAATTCGCTCTTCAATTTCGATCAAGTTAACTCGTACGAGATAATGTTTTCGCGGGAAACTGTCAACATGGCCATGGAAATAGAACATGCTGTATTATCGGGTCATAATGTTTTGATCGCGGGTGCTGCAGGCACGGGGAAAAGATTTTTAATTAAGAAATTATCTGGAAAGTTAAAAGTTACCAAGACGGTGCAAATCACCGCGTCTACAGGGATCGCTGCGAATAATATTAATGGAACAACAATCCATAAATTCACTGAGATATTAGACGGACGGTACAGTAATGATGAAATATCCCACAAGATTTTGCATGAGGAGAGATTAATCAATGTAAAAGATCGCTTACAGAAAGTTGACTGTATCTTTATAGATGAAATTTCAATGATTTCTCTTAAAACTTTTTCACAAATTGGGTATGTTCTACGAAAGGTAAGAGGAAACTCCTTTCCTTTCGGAGGTGCTCAAATCATCCTCTCCGGGGATTTCAACCAGCTAAAGCCAGTGCCGAATGTCAGATATGACGACCCAGGAGAAATAGTAATTACACATGAACACTTTAGAGACCTGATTCCACATCACTTTGTCCTGACCCAGGTCTTTAGACAGTCAGAAGGTATATCACATATGCACATGTTACATGTCATGTATTTGTAAATATTATGGGTGAATCCAGAGGAAAAAACCCTAGGGGTCTAGAGCAAGCAATTTCAGACGATTAAAAGTACTCTGTAAGATAGGGATATTGTAATATACAATGTCACCCAACCAGGCTTTCAAGTGACATTTTGCAAAATATAAGGGCCATTTTTAGGGCAAAATTATCAAATTATAAGGGCCTTTTAAGGGCTTTTTAGACAAAAATAAGGGTTAAATTTACAAATCAATAGGAAAGAAATAATGTTTTACTCACCATTTGCAAGAGCAATAATACAAAAACTAATTACCCACTCAGAAGATCATACCAGTGGTCATCAACAGCCATATTCGGTATTCAGCACAAACCATGATATGATTCAGGTGGACTCCCATGGCTCACAATCAATGCTGAATATAGCTGATAACCATCAAGATGTCTTCTGAGATGTACATTTAATCAACATATTCATTTTCTGAAAGTATACTAAGACTAAATTTAATAAATTCCAACACTTACTTTATGTCAAATTTATTTAAACTTTCAAAATTTGAAAATGTAGGAATTTCAACAAAAAAATAGGGTGTTTTTATGATTCTAAAGCTAAAATAAGGGCTGTTGTAGAAAAATAAGGTAAATAAGGGCCCGCTTGAAAGCCTGCCCAAAGCTTCCTTAATACTTAAAAGACACTGACTGGGATAGCCCATGGATGTTGTTTCATTCCATATGGGAATTGGGGTCTCGAAGAATTAGTCAGAGAGATTTGTGATTCACCATCTTTTGCCCCTCCCTGGCCCTACTGGATCCACTCACACACATTGTAATATGTTAATACTTATATATATATATATATATATATATATATATATATATATATATATATATATATATATATATATGAATGGTATCTTACTAGTATGAATTTTTCTTAATCTCTTGAAACAACTTGAATTATAGAATGATTACAAAAGATAAAGTTACAAAAACAATACTTTTGTATATTTTTTTAAATATGATTACAAATTACTTTCAGAACATCTAATACGTGCCATACACGAACTCAGTAGGGGAAAGCCTTCTGAAAATACGTCTAAATTCATGAAATTGCTTCAGCAACCTTGGCCAGATGGTGTACACCCTGTCAAGTTGTTCTCATTGAATTATGATGTTGAAAAGTGCAATTCGGAAAACCTGCTGTCATTGAATGGTATAAAATTGAGCATGATGCTTCAATGGAAGTTGTTCTGTTCCATTCTATTTTTTAAAATTTGATTTACTGTAGTGTAGTTTCAATGGGAAGCATTTGTATATTGAGTTATAAATATATCTATATGGGAAGAAAGATTAGTCCAACACTGGAGAACTACAAAATCATTGTTATTCAATATTGAATATACATGTAGTGATACATACTTGTACCGTCACAAGTTTATACAACCATGGTTATAGTAGCCATATAGTGCTTAAGTATAGATGCTACCCAAGTTTATTTGTTATGCAGTTTTCTGCTACCATAGAAACTAATTCACCCAATTTTACTAAACATTGGTTTTTTTCAATTGTTTGTTCAATTTACATTTATTTTAAGATATTTATTTCAGATGAACTAGGAAGATGGACAAGATTTGCTGATAAAACATTCAATCAATGGTACTTTAGTAACTATTTTCACTTTAAGAATTTGTTTTCATTTGCAGAACTTTATTTATATGTATACAGGGTGACCTGGGTAATAGATATATATTTAAATGATTTCAAAGGAGAAAACACAGACATGTATTGTAACAATTTAGCAAATTCTTTACTCCAATTCCAACTGTACATAATCATTACTCACCTTAAGCATGTTAAGTAATCTAAAACACACAAATATCAGCTGAATGGCAACAAGCAAATAATTTCTGCCTTGTAAGAGTATCAAAACAGGTCACAAAACATGACACATGTACATGTAGTAGTCTGATTACTGGGGTTCATTCAAGTGCCCCTTTGACATGTATACATACTATTGTATTCTGAAACATGCTGTCAGTTTGAAAACTGACAGAGTTCAATGGTGCTTAGGGTAAAATTTGTCAAATAATAATGTTCTCAATCGGGCAGTGACTAGTAGTAAAGGTACTAGACCATTTCAAAGGGAAATAAAAATGTACTTACAAATCAGCACATTTCCTTTAGAACTTTAAACTTCTTGGCTGGAAATTGGTTCATACTGACATTGGCACTAATGTTATAGCAGGATGCTGAATGTAGTCCAGCATTGGATTTACGACCTCTTGATTTCAGAGATTGACTCAAGATAACAGAATTTACAGTGCTACAATAATTACTATAGGTTGGATGTGAAGTACACCCGTTGTACATTCCTCTTTGCTGACAGAAGTGATTTTCAACAATGTCTGAATTAATTCGAGAGGGTACAACATATCCATGTGGATATTTTTTCAGATGAATCCTACAAATTTCTTTCAAAGTAAGGAGCATACTCTCAGTGTCCTCTAAACATTTATAAGAAATCATCATTTTGGACGTATTCACTCCTGTTGATTTAAATGTAGATATTTCTTGCTTCCATTCCTGAAACCAATCGAAAGCCGATTTGAGAATGCCCAGTCGTTGATCCGACAATGATGTCATAGGACGGTTATCCCTGAATACTTTGATTATTTTCGATGTCTGCTTAAGGAGCTGAACTGTTGAATTAAGGTATGCCCCATCATTTTGACTAGCTTGATAGCATTCCATTAAATGAAGAAAATCTTCATTTAACATGTCTTCGGTTAAATGGTTGCGCATTTTTTCTGCACTGTTGGGGTTAAGATGAGCATCAGTAATTTTGTGACATATTGGGCGAGTATTTACATCTCTATCCCACCGAACAGCTGCCTTCCAGTGGTCCCATACTATGTCATGACCATCTTTCTGTATGAGTCGTTTACAGTTTTGCTTGTGTCCACTGGTGAGAATACTGTTTCTAATCTTCTTCATATTGTGTGAGAAGTCCTGGACATGGGCCACCTCTACGCTGGGATCAACTAAATTTGGACTTACATATTTCTTTTCCAGGGGATCTCCACTAAAGTTGGATTTGGCAAACTTTCGATTTTCTTGCCCTCCATCCTGAATGATAAAGTCAACATGAAATCATAACGGACCATAGAATTGTATGGAGCTCAGATGCATTAACGCCTGTAGTGGGAAAATGGCATACAGGAAATCGGAATCCTGTGTACCCAAGGAAAACGATTTGCAAAACATGGGTTGCTAGTTTTACCTGCATTGCATTTGTCTTTAAAATGTTAGCATGCCTATTTTCCTCCCCTGTGTCTACCCACCCTATGAGGTTAGGGTATCCTCCCTTCATGCTGAGCACCAGACCCTCCTGTATATTTGTCTCATCGTGAACCAAACCCCCAGAATATCCATGCTCCTCAAGATTCCCTTCTCTTGCAGCAGTATACATCCAATGGAGTACTTCATCATCGATGCCAGATTTCTGTGGGATTTGATTCTTATATTTTCTCAGTTGCCGTCCTGATGGTAAAATTAAAACATTACTTTCACGTAGTAGTTGGTAATTCCCAGGGCTTCTTATTCACAGGGATAGACACAAGCTCAGAATTCGTTTGTCCCATTTAATTGATTTCCTGTTTTTATAGTTCAATGCTTTTGCCTGGCTTTGCATTAACGTCTTCATTTCAGCAGATGCCCCAGGAAATATACTTTCAAATATTTCTGAGATGTCTTTGTGATCTGATTCATTCAAAGATATTGAATTTTCATCATCACTATCATCATCATCAGCATCCCCTCTTCATTTGTAATGTTCTGAAGTTCCATATTGATTCTTATTTCCATATTGATTCTTATTTTTGTCTGACATGTTTGACATGCCCCTGAAGCACTTCCCCATTTTAGGGCTTGTTCACAATAAGTCATTCTCATTTTTGTCACTGAAGAATTCTCATCACCAGAAACACTTACAAATTCCTTCACTACAGACTTTTTGTTCATATCTATATATAAGTAATCCATATCTGTTATTGTTATTCCAGTGCAAACATCAATTTTGTCCACAATGTCCATTATTCTCCTTAAGCACTCAACTGTATGGTCAAATGAATTATCTACTCCTACATCTTTCAGGGATATTTCTTTCCCTCTGATTGATAAATTCCAAGTGGAATCCTTAAATGTTATTCTTTTAAACAAAACATTCCCATTTATAACAAATTTGGTTGGAATGGTAACAGAAGCCCAGTTTTGTAGGTGTGACTGTACATGGCATGATGGTGGTAGGTACTGGGATATATTTCTCATATCACATGGAGTTCCCTCAAAGGACTTGTCTTGAAATTCCACATTTACATATGCTTTCTCTTGCTTTCCAGTAAGTTTGTTTCTGGGGTGGCTTGTTATAGTGTTTGGAAAAAGTCTTTTGATGAGGCGACCCAATTTTACTTTGTCTATATCAGTGTTGTGGGAACTTCTATATTTCTCTAATATTTCCGATGACCTCAGGACACTGCCATTAGAACTTTCCTTCAGATTGCTTATTAACCTAGAATTAAATTTTGAAACATGGTCATACAACAGTTAACATCTGTCAGGTTAAAATTTGGTCTTGTTTTTAGCTCACCTGAACCGAAGGTTCAAGTGAGCTTTTCTGATCAAAATTTGTCCGTTGTCTGTTGTCGTTGTAAACTTTTCACAATTTTATCTTCTTCTTCAGAAATACTGGGCCAATTTCAGCCAAACTTGGCCTAAAGCATCCTTGGGTGAAGGGCTTTCAAATTTGTTCAAATGAAGGGCCATGTCCCTTTCAAAGGGAAGATAATCACAAAAATGCAAAAATAGGGTGGGATCATTTAAAAATGAGTGGGGGTGGGGTCAAAGTTTTACATACAAATATAGAGAAAATCTTTAAAAATCTTCTTCTCAAGAACCATTGGGCCAAAGAAGTTCACATTTACATGAAAGCTTTCTGACGTAGTGTAGATTCAAGTTTGCAAAAATCGTGGCTTCCAGGGGTAGTTGGGGCCATAATAAGGACTAAGGTTTTACATGCAAATATATATGGAAAGTCTTCAGATATGGGCCAAGGTGACTCAGGTGACCGATGTGGCCCATGGGTCTCTTGTTTCTAAATCTGAGAGTTAAATAACTTATTTTAATTTACTATAATCATTTATCAGAATGAAATCAAATGAGTATTGCTATTATTATTATTATATATATATACATGCAGATTTATTAAAAAAATTGATAACATATTTTTATTGTGACATCTTATTCTACACAACCGAGTTAACTCTTACTTCTTTACAACATTTACAGGAGAAATGGTGGAATTTAGAAGTGAAGATGATGGAGATACAAAACAACTGCGGTCATGTGAAGCTCTTTCTACCTTGTTTCTGAAGTTGAACGCCGAAGTTGTTTTGATGGTTAATCTCGCAGATAATTTGGTGAATGGCAGCCGAGGAATAGTGAAAGGATTTACAAAGGAAACAATAACTGTTTTATTCGAATCTATGCCAGCCACAGTTACTTTAAAGAAGCATCTATTCACTGTGTATGATAGGAATTTAAGACGTGAAATTGCTAGTAGACACCAAATTCCACTAAAGCTGGCATATGCTTTCACCGTCCACAAGGCTCAGGGAATGACACTACAGCATGTAGAAGTGGATTGCAGAAACATGAATTTTCCTGGACAATTGGGAGTTGCCATTGGAAGAGCAGTGTCTGTGGAGGGGTTGCGTGTGTTCAATTATGGAAAATGTCATATGAGAAAGCAACCAGACTGTATAGATACATTTTTTTCCTCTGAGAGTAAGCCACTTGTACCTGGTGCAGAGTGCTGTAAGCAAAAATGCCCTGAAATTCCTGACATTTCAAACACCAAGGTGAATGCATGTGTTTAAAGAGAGAGTGAATTATCAAGCTTAGAATCATCCGATTCGGACCCATTTGATGAACAAGGCGATGATGAAATCTTGCAACTTATAACAGAAACACAGAATCAGGAGCAGCTAAATGAAGATCTTCATTACCTACTTGCACACAATGAAACCACTGTTGATGTTAGTAAAGGTTTGTGGAATATGATGGTCAAAGAATTTAAGAACATTGTACCTGAGGACAGTGAATCTGTAGGGACTAATCACATCTTAAATTTTCAAAAGGCAGTGACACAGTTCATCAGCACAGACTCTTATAAAATTCTTATAGGAAAACTGTTTGATAGAATTGACATTTCTAGCAGACACTTCAGGGCTGCATACAGCATTGTGGAAGAGCTGAGGAAGAGGATATTACAAGAAAGAACCCAGGAAATTATTCAAAGGAATAGAAATGTGATCCCAGAGGGAAAACATTACAAGTCCTCGGATGCGGGGAGAGCCAAAATCAGATACATAGCTGGATGGTGCATAGGATCGTTGAAAAACAGAAAGAAAAAATTTGTGAAAAGGAATTTGTACAAACAGAATAATAGAGAAAAGGTAAACTTAACTGACACTGAAATACAATGCTTAGAGGAATTGGTTGTTACAGAAGAGGAAATCATAGAAAATACAGCAGAAATTTCTTCTCTGATGGAAATTCAGAGGAAACAAAATGTACGTCATGGACTGACTAATGTGACTGATGACTGTTTTGAATTCTTCATTGAACTGGATAAGAAAATAAGAGATCTTGAGACAATTCAAAACCTGAACCTATACACAACTAACATTTATGCCTTTATCTCAGCTGAGATAAATGAGTCAGAGTACATTCAGGAGAAATGGAGGAGTTTGTTCACTGATGTGTATGAAAAATTTAACATAGTATCATCTATCTTCAATGAGGTTTTTTTCAAAATATCTGAGAATGTCTTCTAATCAGTTCATGCGGGAGTGCAATCAACGTTTTACAGCTGAAAAAGAACAAGCACACCGAAAAAAAAGTTCTGCAAAAAAAGAAGAAATCAGAGTCATCAGGTAAATTAACCTTTCAGAAGTGCGTTGTCGATAAATCTGCTGGAAAAATTTCTACCCATCATTACCTTCAAAGTTTGTTGGAAAGTAGTAGTTCATTCACTCTTGGAAGTCAATTACAGAAAAAGGAATTAATTTTGTTATGCAAGGCATATGACATTCAAAGTTCTCAGTTGAAAACAAAAACTGCATTGTCAGACATTTTAAGGGACACTATTCTGAGTTGTGATGAAATGATGAATCCAAGTGCCCTTGAGGCATCTCCAAGTACAACTTCATCAGATGCCCATAAAGAAACTGGAAGTACCAGCTATAGCATCACTTGTACACAATCGAAGGAACAAGTTGCTGTGGATACCCAACCATCAACTTCAGCAAGTGCAGACAAACCAGGACAAAAGGGAAGGAAAAAGATCTCTTCATCTAAATCAACATCATCAGTGGGTGATGCGAATACCAAGTCTAACGCGCAACCAAGTGAAAATTTGCAATATTCAGAACAGACCATTACCATGGTTACACCTCGATCAAGGTCAAATAAATCTGGACAGAAACGTCCGAAGAGGATTTGTTCATCAAATGGAAAATATATTGCTAAAAAATTTAAAAGTGTTAAGTGGCCATGTGGTATTTGTGAGAGAGATTGTATATCTGATGCTGTATGCTGTGAGTCATGTGATACATGGCATCATTTTAACTGCCTTTATATTGATCAAGATGATCCTGAACTACAAAATGAGGAATGGTTTTGTCCAGAATGTAAGAAACTGGATTTGTAATTATCACCATTTAGAACTGACAGTGGGTGCTGAGAAACTTTGCAAAGCAGGTACATAGTATATTGTGGGGAGGAGGGTACTTTTCATGGTATGCATATTTTCCTTACAAACTGCTCAAACTAATTTTTTAATATACCCATTGAGCCCCTTCTTCACACTTTGATTTTTTTTAGGTCACCTAGGTTATCATTCTTCGTCCACCGTCATGCGTCGTCCATTACCAATTTAACATTTTTAATTTCTTAAAAACTGCAAGGCCAATTGTTTCCATTTTTGGTGTAAAGCTTCTTTAAGATAAGTGGAATGTAAATTGTTAAATTCATTGTCATAGCTCCCTCAGAGCCTCATGGGTAGGTCCAATTGAAAAAAATGCCAAATTTTGATACATCTTGTTATTCACTCCTCAATGAGAGAAAAACCAAACGCATGGTTATGATGTCCATGAAACCCTCTAACAAAATTATGAAATCCATGTCCCCTAATTGGTCAAGGGTTCAGTCTCTAGGGTGGGCCAACGTGGCTCTCTAGCCTAGTGAAAATGTATCAAATCTTAGAAAATCTTCATGTGTGAGAAAAACTAAATGCATGGTCTATGTATGGGCTAGGATACTTAGGTGATAAGTAAGGCCTGTAGGCCTCTTGTTTAAGTTCGGGTTTGATGTAAAAAGTAGTCCCTGTTTTCTTTTTCATTTTTGTTACCCCCACCTTCTCTATGAAAAAAAAGGAAAAACAAAAACACATACTGTATGCCTGTTATGTGACACATAGAAGTTTGATTCATATTTGCATGCTTCATTTAAATAATTCTAATACTTATTAAAGTTTCAAATCTTACTTACCACGAAACCCATGTGTTTTCCATCTCGATCTCTGACATTATCGTCTTCTCTATATTTAAAACGCCCGCCTAAACTACTCTCGCACACGACGTACGAGTTAACTTGACTGAAATTGAAGAGCGCATTGAATTGACCAATGAGAACGCGTCTTCTATTTTGGGTGATTGAGGAAAAGTTCATGTGGTTTAAAAACGACAGAAAGTGCATTGCTTCTTCGTGTTTATTGCCGGTGTAAACAGATATTAGGTATTTTTACAAACTATGATCTTTCCTCGATCGATAGAGACCGGGCGTGTTAGATTTGACGTCCTGGAAATATAAAAAAGAGACGAATGAAAATTTGAGGTAGCGATTTTTGGGATTCTGGATTCCTCTCTTGTGTAAATATAGAACAGACGATGTCAAACTTTAATCAGACAAATATTTCGTGACGAGCCCCTGTGCACCACTCTGATTCCACGCACAAGTACTCTGAAGTTAAAATTGAAAATATGCTGGAGTTCCTCATTGATAATATCTTCGAAGTCTTTGGTCATCAGGTCTTCCAACAGTCTGTTGAATTGGTTGATTAATTGATTGTATCTTGTTTAACGTCTCTCTTGAGAATTTTTCACTCATATGGAGACGTCACCAAGACCGGTGAAGGCTTCAAATTTAGGCCTTTACTCGACGCTTACGGTCATTGAGAAGCGAGGGTTTTTTACCAACTGTGACACGGGATATCCGTTTTTAAGGTCATCTCCGAGGACCCGTGACATTCACACCTGATGCCGAGCGCTTGGCGATGGAACTGTCACTACCTATTTCAACGACTTGGGTCTGTCGCGGCCGGGATTCGAACCCCGGCCTTCCGCATGCGTGGCGAACACTCTAACCTCTATAGGACACTGCGGCGGTGAGTTGAATTGGAATTCCCATGGACACGAATTGTGCTCCTTTGTTAGATGACATGTTTTTACATTCATATGAAGCAGAATTCATTTAAATACTTCTATGTGAGAAGAAACATTCTCTTGCTGTGTCCTTCAATGCGACAATTACATATGTAGACGACGTTTTATCTATTAACTATGCTAATTTTCATTCATATGATCCTGTGGGGATCCGGGTTAGAATAGGGCCTCAGTACCCCTTGCTTGTCGTAAGAGGCGACTAAATGGGGCGGTCCTTCGGATGAGACCGCAAAAACCGAGGTCCTGTGTCACAGCAGATGTGGCACGATAAAGATCCCTCCCTGCTGAATGGCCATAAGTGCCGAGCAAAGGCCTAAATTTTGCAGCCCTTCACGGCAGTGGTGACGTCTCCATATGAGTGAAATATTATTGAGAGAGACGTTAAACAATATTCAATAATTTAATTCTTATTGTATCCTTGTCTCTGATTGGTCAAATTCCAATTGAGGAACACAGGTTATTTTTGTATAACCTGGTTTGGTCAGCTGGTTTGGTATGGGGACACACCCCCTTGACAACCAGATGTCGGAACTATTTTTCTCTCTCTCTCTAAACTTCTATGGAATAGAAAGTCAACGTGCACAATAAGATACTTCGGTTTGATACACATGTAGTTTTCTCGTTGTCAATATTAGCATCTAGGCCTACTTGTACGCAAATCACTTTCTCTGTATGTATGGTCGAATAATACTATTGATAGATTAAAACAAATATATTATATTCGAATTAATGAGTTTCCAAGTAAGCATTACCCTGTTCATTTTGAAATACATTTCTCACTGGGGAAAAGAAGGGGGTGCGTTGTTTCATTCTCAACAAAGCAAGCAAAAATTCATACGTCACATTTTATCACATGACGTCAGACACATTGACATGTGGATGCTATTTGTTACTTGCTTACATATTTTCTTGTGTCGGATTTACTATTAGCGACAACATTGCATACAAGGGTAAGTTTTCATTTAGTAGAAGTTTTCACAGAGTTGAAAGCCATAAATCATTGCATTTTCTGATATTTGAAGATTTATTTTGGGTAGGCCTAAACAATGCAATTTCCCGTATTTTCTCAATCTGTCGGAGATGAGCGACTTCAAAGTCGATCTCTATCTCTAAAGGGCAGCGAAATACTCATTACATGGATAGTCTACACATATTTTCTATCATGATAAACTTCACTTTCGATACAATATTTTGATAAATGGCTAGGCTCCGTAGAACTAAGATTAAAGATGGCGACCTTTGGCTTCGCAGCTAGATCTAGACGCTTCGTGTCGCTGTTGCTAAGTAAATCATTGCGCGGCTTGGTTGACTTGTATTTTTCCGAGTGTATGTACCTTTTGATAAACGAAGGTTAGCATCTTTGTCTCTTGCATTAAATTATAAGGAATGACTTTAATTCTGGGGCAAGTTATACGAGTATAACCTGGTTTGGGTCAGTTTATGCTTTTTTATAATCCGCTTCGCGGATTATAAAGCGTAAACTGACCCAAACCAGGTTATACTCGTATAACTTGCTCCAGAATTAAAGTCATTCCTTAAATCAATCATTCATATATCGATTCGATATATCCCTGTGAAATCGGAATAAAAGACAACACAGAGTCGTCCACGTCTGCTTCATACTTAGATATTTTATTGAAAGTAGATATTAACGGCAAACTAACAACTCAACTTTATGATAAACGGGATGATCGCAGCTTCTCCTTCGTCAATTTCCCATATTTATATAGCAATATTCCATTATCACCTGCATTTAAATCGAAGTAGGCTACTGACAAACAAGTTGATGGTGCTGGAGTTCCAACAGTCTCGTTTGAAGCCAGCATTTCGCAAATTCTATGGTCATTGTAACAATCTAGTTTGCCAATATTATAGGGTTATTGAACTTATATTGGTGAATATTGGCACGAGCTGGCTGTTAAAATTCACCAATATAAGTTCAATGACCCTTTTATTATATAGCTAAAGTATGTAGTTGTTTTAAAAATTATATCCCTTTTCACTCAAAATACTTTAAAATAGACGAGAATTTATCAATATTGGCAACTAAGGTGAAAGTGTACAATATCGGCATGCATTTCTCCGTGCTACTAAACAGAGTAGGTTAAAGGTACGTTAGAGTACGCTGGTAAAATGTCATAATTCAAAGCAATTTAACTGCTGTTCGCATGTGTTCTTACTGTAATTTAACCTTATAAATATATATCTGGAATATATTGTGTTTGTTTTCATTATTTTAGGCATTATTTTGAATTATAGTTTACCGTTTGATCCCGATCAAATTTAACAACACATTTACATAAAATATCATTTAATTTCCAAGATTATGCCTTTATCTTATTATTTTTAAGCAATTCTTAACTGTTCAATATTAAACCCGTCATTGATGCATGAAGCAAACTGATTTTGTGAATGGGGACATAATAATTTATGTACAGTGTATTGTGAGGCCGTTCTTGGCGCACTAATTTTGACTACGGAGAACTCTGTTTACCATCAAGATGGCGGGTGTGGACGGTCGACGGGGGTGCTTACTCCTCCTAGGCACCTGATCCCACCTCCGGTATATCCAGGGGTCCGTGTTTGCCCAGCTCTCTATTTTGTATTGTTTGTGGGATTTGTGAGATCGATCACTGTTCGTTGTCTTAGCCTTTCATGTAGCTTTGACGAAACTATAGCACTAACAGACAGGGTTCAAACTCCCAATCTCCCGTGAGACCGGTTAATGTGTAAAACTTATATGGTACCAATTTTGATGCACCAGATGCGCATTTCGACAAATAATGTCTCTTGTATATTGTATGTGTATGATATTTGTAGTTCTAAAAACACTTCCAAAATTTATAGAGCAAACATTTTAATTCTATATGATTACCATCCCCTACAAACTTAATCGCTCGTGTTTGTAGAATGTAAAAATCAAATCCGTTTAATTTGTATCTTTCTCTGGCATTTATAATTCTTTCTTCAATATACCAGGACCAAATATATTCCGTGTAGGATGATGCAGATCCTGTATATTGGTGTATGGATCTGAGAGTATCAACTAAAACCATTTAATTTTAAAACGGTGTTATCGTAGAGAAGATTGTTTCCAATAGCAGATTGTTAATACTTCTACACTGACAAGTATCTTCATGCTTTAAACACGTGAATATTAATTTAGTCTCTAATAATTGGTTTTTAACACTTGCAGAAACTTCGATGTGTTCTCCTTAAAATCAAGTGCGTTTTGGTATAATATAATCTACCTGCATGTCCTTCAGTGTAAGATATGGCAGTTCAGTATAACAACACTCGTTTGTTTTCAATTAGTGGGCATGTCTAATCATTCAATTTAATTGATATTAAGCTAGTATATTGCACTTCTCTCTATTATTCGTCGCCTTTTATACTATTTCATACCCATTCAAACGGAACTTTCTGCTAGAAATAATTCTGTATTCTATCACCAGCAAAAATCAATAGCAACAACTCAAAAGATTAAATAATATATTTACAGTAAAATGTATCAATGAAAAATACCACACACACACACACACACACACACACATGAAGAGGCATTAAAGCCGAAAGCGCTAACAGTTAAATGTTATTCGAGTTTTATGTTTCACTGTATCATATACTGAATTCTTTTTACAAACTATATATATATATATATATAACTGACCTAAGTGTTAATATATGTGTTATATATATATATATATATATATATATATATATATATATATATATATATATATATATATATAAGCACTGAAAAGGCCACGACACAGTGTCGTGGCCTTTTCAGTGCTTTTATAAATTTCTTTACTGGCCTTGTATCTTCTCAGATCCGACACTTTAAGAAAGTAGGGTGTTGTTGGGTTTTTGTGCTTTTATATATATATATATATATATATATATCCTGTTTCACTTATAATAAGATAATGCTTATGTAAATTTAACCCATTCTTCTCAAAAATAGAATAAAAATACCTTTTCACACCAGTTTTCTGAAATACAAACTTTGCATTTTTTGTTTATTTTACTGAATTAAACTACTTTTTTTCAAACATAATTTGAGGTTTTTCTGTTTTGGTGTCCTCCTATAATTAGAGATTTAATGAGTACAAATTATTAAAATACTGTCATGTTTCATTTTCCTCATAGGTAGTTCATTTCGTTTGACATGCCATTCTGAGAGACAGTTTGACTTCATTAGGTAACAAAAATTAACACTTAGGTCAGTTATGTTGCCCTCCGTCTCAAATGGATACCTTTATGAGCCTTGTACGAAAGTAATAAATTGAAAATTATGAAGACGATGTCTTTAATCTTTAAAATCAAAAAGGTTCTCCTCTGTAACCCTGCTGCCAGATGATTCATAAGCAGACATTGTTTAGATTGCAAACATACTAGATGGTCTGAACCGCAGTTTGAAATTACAATTCAAATTGGAAATAAATTGTATTGTATATAGCATGTCTTTGTTTATGAGATTTTATAAATATCAGTCACGTTTTGTGTGCAAAAATGTAATTGTTATTTTAGAAAACATCAAGTTATCTGTATAATATGTGTATTGATTTTCTCTGTGTTTTATATTAACTATTTCTTCATTTAACCATTAACTATTTCTTCGTTTAGGGCAGTTATGCTTATTTAAGATTTCATTGCAATATCTGTACTTTATAAATGTTTCAAATGCAGTGAGTACCTTTTATTATCTTGATCGTGGTGCATATGACAGCGTGGTCAGAATTCCATCGGATCGAAAGTAAATGTAGAATTGCCTAAATGATCTAGCGTGTTGTTAGTAGTTTCGGTTCCGCAGGTTGCGAGTTAAACCAAGGGGGGGGGGGGGGCGGAAGTGGGCATTCATGAACCAGTGAAGATAACAAACAGTGATTAATCTCATAATTCCTGTGAAGAATATGCAATTAAGAGTATGGCAAATACGGACCACTGGAAGCATCCCCAGTTTACCGGTCACACCCGCCGTGACACCTATATCTTCTAATAGAATTTGCGAAATGCTGATTTTTAAACTAAACTGTTGAAACCCCTGTAACATCAATTTATTTGTCAGTAGCCTGTCCATCCGGGTTTTCTATTTTCATTTCTCTGTTGCATATCAAGCTGAAACTTGTTCTGTACCTTCTTTGTTTGTCAATTTAGACCATGTTGCATTTCTGATTCATTTCGATTTCTCGTGAAGGAGTTATAATAGCCTTTTAATTTGAAATTTATTTTGTGTGGGAGGGTATGAAAGGTTTGTCTGTCTTACCTCTCTCACAGTTTTCAAGTTTGGGCCGTCTTATTTTGCGCAGTGTTTGCATATAGCAAGGGTATACAATGTATATATATATATATATAATGTTATATATATATAAGCACGAAGAAGGCCACGACACTGTTTATTATTTAAAACTCAAATTTTCGACGTAACCCGCGTAATTTCTTTTCTATCATATTATATTATTCTATTAAATATACTACATGTATACTTAATGTATACTACATGTATACTGGTTCTATCACTTGTCATTTCGCATTTGTATTACTGTAGTACAGTTTTATTTGGAATAGCACAGTAAGAAATTAGTAAAATGCAAAGAATTCAAAACATGTACATGTACCAAGCTTGTTCTGAAACTGAAAAAATTGACAGTTCAAAGGGTGCTCTCTATTAATTACATTGGTTACCTATAAAAGCAGTAATATCTTTCAAAATGCTGCTTTCTTTGTATAATTATTTACCTCAACTATATAAATGTAAATCGATATATTTTAGGGATTCCCTGTAACTCATCGTTAATTAAAATGACTGATTCCCAGCAAAAACAAGGGGTATTGTCAGTGAACTAAGCTCCTCCGAGGTAGAGGGGTATTGTCAGTGAACTAAACTCCTCCGAGGTAGAGGGGTATTGTCAGTGACCTATGCTCCTCCGAGGAAGAGGGGTATTGTTAGTAATCTATGCTCCTCCGAGGTAGAGGGGTATTGTCATTGACCTATGCTCCTCCCAGAAGCAGTAGGAGTACGCACGCAGAAGACCATCACTTTAGAAACAAGCATACTAGTTATTTTTAATGAGGTTCTTTTTGTTCAGTTACTCCACAACTTTCATAAAGTCAAAATAGATCTTAAAACCATGATATACAATGATCATTTATATATTTCATGGTGTCCTAGGCGTTTAACCATGACCTTGAAAATATCTTTACCCCCTAGCCTTAAATCTGTCACATAGAGCATGAAGTTGAGAGGTTAAGATTTACCGGGGTTGGGACAATTTTTGCACAGACACCTGAAGTATCGATACTCAACACCCACCCATCCCCTTTTCTGATTTTTTGCCGGCGATAATTCCTCCAAAATGTGTGGATCCCTTGTTAATTCCATTCCCTATTTCGATTTACATAATCGTTTTACGCTTTTTGCAAGCTTTAGAGATTGGCCTTCTACCGGTATAATAGTATAAACATTTTATCATAACAGTAAAAGACCAATCTCTAAAGCTTACAAAACGCGTGAAACGATTATATAAATCGAAATTGGGATGGGATAGACAAGGAATCCACACATCTCGGAGAAATTATCGCCGCAAAAAAATCAGAATGAAGGAGGGGTGTTGGGTGTTGGTAGTAGTGTCGATACTTCAGGTCCCTGTGGATATTTGGTCAAACACTTAAATGGGTGGTTTGTTCACAGTTACTCCCCCTTTTTGAAATTGCTGGCCGGCTACTGGTCTGGTTAAACACACGATAATCAATATACCGGTAATTGCATTATAATTTTTGGTTCACAGGTGCTACAGTTCAGCTACATGAGTTGAGTTATAAGTATGTTTGTTGAACATCTCTTTAATGCATATCATCAATGTCTTGCATGCCCCATAAGTCCAAAATGAGCCCTTTTTATAAATACCGGATATTAAGGGTATTCATTAGAAAGGCTTATTTTGAGTTATTTTGGACTTTAGGGCCATGCAAGACATTGTGACATGCATTAGAGAGATTTCCAATAAAAATAAACTCGTGTAGGCTATTCGGGTGGGTGGGGTGGGGTGTCCTGAACCAATGCACCTGTGCCATTGTTAACTCAAACATATACAGTTATTTTCATTGAAAATAAATTCTGAATATGATCATTCAGGCAGAAAAAACTGGTATGCGAGTAAACCTATAGTTTAATTTAAAATCAATTGTCACTGGTGTCATCAGTTAATATTCTTCATATAACCTTCAATTCCATTTTTTAATAATTCAATGTGTACAATTTGAGGTGCATTCGTCATTATTCGACCTGGTTCCACTTCACCCCCCCCCCTTCCCGTTTTCTATGAACCTGACTTTCTACAGGCCTGTTTGCATATAATGACATGATTTATAATGTCAAAATATTTCTTATCAATCCAAGGCAACAATGTCATTGGGGCTTCGGTAAAATTATTAGAATAAATCCAGCGATTAATATACCGATAATTATTTGATTTGTGGATTCCAAAAATGGCGCCGTTCATGGGTGGACACGCTGAGTGAGAGGTGCGACCGGCCGGCCAAGTTAACGAGTTTGTGTGTGTCTACCGGACTATAAGTTATTGTGAACATATCAACGAATGTTTGGAGCATTTGTAGTAGCAAATTCTGTGCATGGTACATTGGAGAAGTGATATTTTCTGTTGGAAGAAGAATTCGAAGCGAACGTTACTGGCGTGAGTACATCTCTAGCACTCGATATATCAGGGTATATGAATACACTAGACAAATATTTCAAAATGCCCACCGGAGGTGTAACCACTCGTAACAATGCTACTCCAAAATCATCTAATGCAAAAAAACAGTCTAAAGAAACCATTGTCTCAGAAAGCTCCCCAAAATTCACGCCCGCAGAAAAAACTACATGCACAATGGATTCAATACAAGCACAACTCAGTGAGATCAACAACGAGCTAAAAAGAACCATCAAAGTAAATGACATCAAATCAATAATCAAAGGTGTAGTAGAAGAACTATTTCAAAATCACCAAGAAACAATTGAAAAGAAACTGTATGAAGAAGTCACGAAATTAAGAGAAGAGAATGAGAAATTGAGGAATGAAAACAAGCGATTAGCTAGAGATATCGGAGATCACGATGATGTTATCAACGATCTGTATAACAAGCTAGAGGAAAATGTAATGATGACAAAAACAGCAGTTTCAAAAGCAAATTATAATGAGCAATACTCTAGGAAAAATAATATCAAATTCCATGGATTTCATGAAAACAAAGGAGAAGATCTACTCCAGGTCCTAAATGAAGTTCTGTTAGAAGTGGGAACGGAGATAGAGGAAAAGGATTTGGTAGCGATACATAGGATCCCGGGGCAAAAAGATCGTCCACGACCCATTCTCATCAAACTACGTAACGCAGAAACAAAAGCCAGAGTGATGAGGAAAAGATCAAGTATCAAAGCGCTGAGGAACAAAGTCAAGGTGACAGATGATGTGACAAAAGACAACTCTGAACTGATTTCCAAACTCTTAAAGGACGAACGAATGAATTCAGCTTGGTACTTCAATGGATCGGTATATGGACAGTGCGGTAATCGCAGAATCAAGTTTGATTTATTTGACGATATCGATAAAAAGCTACGAAAAAAGTAAATCCATTCAGTGCCGGTTCTTTATTTACTTTGTGACATGCATTTCCGGTGATACTTTTCTTTCAACACTTGAATTCGTGAGGTAAAAACTTGGCTTGCTTGGGAACCATTCAGGAATGAACATGACATTTATGTTTTTTGTGTTTTTCTGTTTGTCTTTGTGTGAAAGATGTGTGCGTGCTTGTACTATTGCTTGTACTACTGGAAACTACATGTATGGTCAACAATATTCTTTCTTGTGTAGACACAATGTTTACAATACGCAAAGGTTCATATTTATATCTTTTTATATACTATGTACATGCAAGACGTCAAATGAGCTTCAATATTGTGACATATAATTGTAGAGGTCTTGGTGGAATTGAAAAGAGAAGAGACGTACTTAATTACTTAAAACAAAAGAATTTCTCAATTTATTTTTTACAAGATACTCATTTTACTCTCGATGACTACAATCAAGTGAGATCTTTTTGGGGCTATGATGTTTACATGTCTCCCGGCCAATCAAATGCAAGAGGCACTGCAATTTTGTTCAATAACAATTTTGAATACATGGTGTTAAATGAACATAAAGATAAAGAGGGTAATTTACTTGTTTTAGAGATTAACATTTTTAAAAAGTATGATATCTTATTAGTAAATGTATATGGGCCAAACAATGATGATCCACATTTCTTTCAATCTATATCAGACATCATCTCAAACTTTCAAGGTGAATTCATTATTATGGCCGGAGACTTTAATCTTGTTCAAGATGTAAATTTAGATTACTTTAACTACAATAATGTTAATAACAAAAAGGCAAGAGAAAAAGTTTTGAGTATGAAGGATATACATTGTTTGAAGGATCCTTGGAGAGTGAAATATGAACAAAGGAAAAGATACACATGGTTTAAAACTAATCCTATCAAAAAGGCTAGACTTGATTTTTTCTTAGTATCAAATGAATTAATGGCTTTGCTAGACAAAATTGATATCAATCCAGGATATAAATCTGACCATTCGATGGTTCATATGGAAATTAAGTTAACTAAATTTGAAAAGGGTAAAGGCTTCTGGAAGTTTAATAGTTCACTACTCAAGGATCAGACCTATGTAAACAATATCAAAAGTATTATACATAAGGTCAAAGAACAATATGCCGTCTTGCCATATAACCCTACTTACATACATATGATCGAGAACGATGAATTACAACTACTCATAGATGATCAGTTGTTTTTTGAACAACTCTTGCTGAGCATAAGAGGTGCTACTATTCGTTATTGTTCCATAAAAAAGAAATTAAAAAACGAAAAAATACATTCAATTGAAGAAGAAATAAAGCATTTAGAATTACTAAGGAACAATGATGACTCCACAGAAATTGTATAAAAATTAAATGCTGCTCAAAAAAGGTTAGAGGAACTCAGAAAAGACTATATTAAGGGCCTTTTTGTTAGAACAAAACTTAAGTGGATTGAGCAGGGAGAAAAACCAACGAAATATTTCCTAAGCCTAGAAAAAAGAAATTATATAAATAAAACTGTAAACAAACTTATGCTCAGCAATGGTAATACTATTTCTTCACAGACAGATATTTTAGCAGAAATTGAGAAATTCTACAAAAATCTTTATTCTAGTTATGATAATAAATTACATGATGTAAACATTGATACCATTATTGATAAGAATGATGTTAGAATACTTGATGACAACATGTCAAAAACATTAGAGGGATATATAAACAATGAAGAAGCCCTTTTAGCACTTAAAAATATGTCTAATGGTAAAAGTCCTGGAAGTGATGGATTCACAGCAGAATTTTTCAAATTTTTTTGGAAAGATCTTGGATGTTTTTTAATTAGGTCAATAAACTTTGGATTTAATGTGGGAGAACTGTCTGTAACACAGAAACAAGGCATTATATCTATATTACCAAAAGGAGACAAACCCAGGGAATTACTTACAAATTGGCGACCAATATCACTTCTTAATGTAACGTACAAAATTGCTTCTGCATGTATAGCAAATAGAATAAAAAATGTTCTTGATTTTCTAATACATGACAATCAAAAGGGCTTCCTCAAAGATAGGTTTATTGGGGGAAATACGCGACTTATTTACGATGTAATAGATTCTGTACATGAAAAACACATCCCAGGTATGCTTTTACTTGTGGATTTTGAAAAAGCATTTGACTCTATATCGTGGAAATTTATGTACGAAACCTTAAAATTTTTTAATTTCGGTCATGATCTTATCAAATGGGTATCAGTGTTATACAATAAGGCCAAATTATGTGTTATTCAAAATGGTGTTTTTTCAAACTTTTTTGAAATTGGCAGGGGTTGTCGTCAAGGTGATCCAATATCTCCTTATTTATTCAACCTTTGTGTCGAAATTTTAGGCCATATGATACGACAAAACAAAAACATCAGGGGCATTAAAATAAATAAAGAAAGAATTTGTTTAATACAATATGCAGATGACACAGTTTTATTTTTGGATGGATCAGAAAAAAGTCTAAAAAGTGCTCTTGATCTCCTTTTTCAATTTTCAAAATTTTCAGGTTTAAAACCCAATATTTCCAAAACCAAATCAATTTGGATTGGTTCTAAGATTAATACTAAAGATACTTTTTGTAGTGATACTGGATTACAATGGACAACAGGACCATTCACAGTTTTAGGCATTACATATACTGTAAACCTTAAGAACATGGAAAAGCTTAATTTTGATAACAGGCTTACAGCCATCCAGAAAGAAATAATCCAATGGTCAAAAAGAAATATTTCTCCCATAGGAAAAATTACAGTGGTGAAAAGTTTGTTTCTATCAAAATTTACGCACTTGTTCATTTCGCTTCCCAAACCAAGTTTACAGTGGATAAAGCAACTTGTAAAAGCTTTTTATAAATTTATATGGGGGAACAAAATGGAGAAAATTTCTAGAAAAACACTAGAATTAGATTTTGAAAATGGTGGGTGTAGAATGACCAATATAGAAACATTTATCAAGTCTCTCAAACTAACTTGGTTTAGGAGACTTTTTACAACTAATTCTACATGTAGCTGGATAAGCTTATTTTCTGAAATTACTGGTTGTAACATTACAAAATTGTGTCATTTTGGACCTGTTTACTGTAAACAAAAAGCAAATTCCACTGGAAACTCTTTTTGGAAAGAAACTTTATTTTACTTCACAGAATTTTTAGAAAGTTTTGAAATGAATGATTTTCACATTTTTTTGGAACCCCTGTGGTATAATGATAAAATAAAGATTCAAAATAAATTCATATTTTGCAAGCAATTATATGACAAGGGGTTTCATATAATATCTGATTTATTAGATAAGCATGGTAACTTTATCAGCTACCAGAGTATCACAAATGATTACTCAATTCAGATTCCATTTACTACATATGAGGGATTAAAACAAGCTATTATGCACTCATGGCCTAATATCAAACTACTTATACATGATACAACTTTTCAACCATATCAACCTGAATTCATTAAAATTCTATGCAAATACAAAAAAGGTTCTAGGAATATTTATGACTATTTAATATCAAAATCACAGCATCGACCTATTTGTGAAAACAAATGGGATAATGATTTAAATTTGCAATTAGATTTAAATTGGAAACATGTATATACAAACATCAAATCTGTAACAAAAGATTCAGGACTGATATGGTTCAACTATAGAATCATTCATAGAATATTGGGTACTAACAAACTCCTACATATATCAAAAATTAAAAACTCTCCACTTTGTTCAATATGTGCACTAGAACCAGAAACAATTAAGCATATCTTTTTTTATTGTCCCTCTGTCTCTACATTATGGACAAAATTATCAGATTGGATTTTTCAAAAATCTGGTAAAAGAATGGGATTTAGTGTACAAACTGTCATTTTTGGTTTTCCAGAAAAAGAACACATGGTTTTAAACTTTATAATCCTCTTAGTAAAGAGATACATATTCCAATATTCAAGAAAGAATGTCAATATTGTTTTTGATGATGTTTTGAAATGTTTATATGATTACTACATTTTGGAAGAAAAACTTACAGAACAAATATTTTACAAAAAGAAATGGTCTAAATGGAAATGTCTTTTCAATTAATGATAACAGCATTTCTTCTTCTTTTTTTGAACAATAAGTACTAGAATATACATGTAATTGTCTATATCGCTTTCTTTAATCTGTATGAGAGTGTGAGTAAAAGGTGTATATGTATTTGTTGAAAATGATAAAAACAATAAAAAAAAAAAAAAAAAAAAATTATTTGATTTGTTGGAAATTCAAAACAGTAGTTCTCTTATACCAGTAGAAGGCCAATCCCTAAAGTTAGCAAAAAGCGTGAAACGATTAATTATCAATCGAAATAGGGATGGAATAGAGAAGGAATCCACACATTTCGGAGAAATTATCGCCGCAAAAAAATAAGAAAGGGGTGGGAGGATAGTGTTGGTAGTAGTGTCGATACTTCAGGTGTCTATGCAAATATTTCTCCACCCGTTCCATCTTATAGACGTCTGTGTGTAAACAATGGAGGAAATTCGAACCATGAATAAATATTTCTCTCCGATCTATGTTGTCTCTTTATATATATATATATATATATATATATATATATATGTTTTAGTTAAGCTTATTTATAGGGAGCTTGATTTATAGTTTTAAAAGAAATGTTTCGTTGTTTGGTAAACATAGAAGAATAAGAGTTCTGTCATATTTTAAGTCTATATGAACGTATCCTCTAACTTTTAATCCATTGTGACCTACATTTTGATTGGTTAATTTGCATTTTGAATTTCAAATCTCGTATTTTGAATCTCAAATGAGGCTTCTATGCTTTCGTACTACAGGGACCCAAAATAAAAAAAATAAAAAAACTGCTCAAACCGAACATCCGTAAGCAGCAATGTCATATCATTCAACAAAAGAGAAGTAAAAAGTTTAGTGATAAAAGTGACTACTACTGGTCCTAAAGTATGGAATGGATTACCACTGGATAGAAGACAATCTCTGTACAAACTCTGGAATGGATTACCACTGGATAGAAGACAATCTCTGTACAAACTATGGAATGAATTACCACTGAATAGATTGATTGATTGATTGTATGTTGCTTAACGTCTCGTTCGAGAATTTTTCACTCATATGGAGATGTCACCAAGACCGGTGAAGGGCTTCAAATTTAGGCCTATGCTCGGCGCTTATGGTCATTGAGCAGTGAAGGTTCTTTAGCGTGTCACACCTACTGTGACACGGGTCATCCGTTTTTAAGATCATCTCCGAGGACCCGTGACATTCACACTTGATGCCAAGCGATTGGCGATGGAACTGTCACTATCTGTTTTAACAACTTAGGTCTGTCGCGGCCGGGATTCGAACCCCGGCCTTCCGCATGCGGGGCGAACGCTCTAACCTCTCGGCCACGGGATAGAAGACAATATCTGTTCATACAAACTATGGAATGGATTACCACGGGATAGAAGATAATCTCTGTACAAACTATGGAATGGATTACCACGGGATAGAAGACAATCTCTGTACAAACTATGGAATGGATTACCACTGAATAGAAGACAATCTCTGTACAAACTATGGAATGAATTACCACGGGATAGAAGACAATCTCTGTTCATACAAACGCTAAAGACCTGCTACTGTAGAGACTTGAACGCATTGTTCTAAATGTATCTGGAATTTTTGAATGCATATTATTTGTAAATGATTTCACTGGTATAACGCCATTGAAAAAATGTATGTAAAAATTTGCGTTTAATCCAATAAATCAGTTTCAGCTATACTTGGTCAATAACTAGCGCGGTATTGTGAAAAATATTGGCCATTGGAATGAGTAATTCGACATTCATGTGACGTCATAAGATTTGCAAAATCAATGACTTATTAGATTTATGCATTATTAAAACATAAATTTTGTCGGAGTCTTTTCCTAGAGTTATCGTAAAACAAATCTTGTTATAATAAAATGTTTAAGAAATCTAAGTTATATATGAGTAATCAGTGATATGTTTCAAATATTGAATCCAAAGACAATAACTTTCTTTCCTTTGATTTTTTGTCAAGTCCATTATGCAATAGATTTCCTTTATTTTTCAGACATTTTGTATATTTTTGTAAAGAAACAGTTTCTTGAAATTGTTATGAATACTATTATATCATTATAACCAATGTTTGTGACATTTTGATAATGCTGTTTAAGGAAAATTACAATTTTATGACGTTGAGATACGATTCTATTTACGTATATCTCGCACCTTAAAAAGTACGATGACCGATATATTTTATTTCATAATTTATTAGTTTAAACTGTAATAAATGGAAATAAATACACTTTCTATACTTTTATCAGATAATAATGCGAGTATGGAGTTACATTGATGAAGATAACATTTCTATCAAATCAAGACACACTTGGCATTTCCATTCTTGTCACCTTGACCTTCTATTTTAGCATTGAAGACCAACAGGAATCAACCCCTTATGTAAGATACATGTAGCAAAGAAGTGCAATTGAAACCGAATTAAAGAAGTTGCCTTTCTGTGACCTTTCCACAGGACCAATAAACAATTATATCCCTATGCAACTCTGTTGCAGGGGGATAAAAAAAAACCCACTAATGGATTAGATTGGCGAAGAACACACTGTTAGAGCTAACCTGAAGATCGAAAATTTGATTTCCTAGTATTGAGAAATGAGTTATTCTAAATGTAAAATAATCACCGTATGATCAAAATATAAATAAATATTGTATAAAATGGCAATGTTTTGGCAATATTTCAGCCATAATACACACATACACACACACACACACACACACACACACACACATATATATATATATATATATATATATATATATATATATATATATATATATATATAATCTTCTCTCTCTCCTCTGTGTGTATTTGTGTTCTGTGTGTAATGGAGAGGATGAGTCACTAAAGTTATTTGAATAAACGCGTTTTCTTATAGTGCGCACGGTATTTCAACAATTGCGATATTCAAGTTTTGTAATTACTTCGTCTAGAAATGTGTGTTAAGTAAGCCACATACATGAATAAAATTAATACAAAAAATATATTTTTGGATGATTTATGTTTCCTAGAAAATGAATAACAACCATTATTTTACTTTAAACTTTCTATAAGTTGTTTGTGAACAAAAACGAGCTGTCTGAAAAAATATGAAACACGGCATATATATTTTACCGTTGTTGATTTTCGATAGTGGTTGATGGCCGAGGCCAGTATCACATCCTTGGGGGTCGATGAAACGAAATGTCGACTTATATCAAATGTAAAAATGTTTGTATTAAAATCATTATCTTAACTGTTTAATTCATCAAATAAACACTTTTATCTTAAGTAATTATAAAGAAATAGTTTCCCTCCATTTCTATTTTAGACGGCGGTAGATGTAAATACTACCTGTATTAGGGCACACCACCTTGTAAATAAATCCTCATGCGCGGTGTATACTGCATAAGAAGTGATGTGCTGTTTCTAACAATTAGAAAAGTTAAAAAGAATTTAGTCATTTCATAAAGGTACTTTAAAGACTATTTTGAGATATGTTGTGCTATTTCTTTATTTGAAACACCATTTATATGTTTTATTAATCCTCGTGAATACTTCGATGAATTGTTGCATTTTCGATGAATTCAGAAAAATTGCTCATCAATGTTGTAGATTTAGATATAATTTGATAGTATTCGAGTACTTTAAAAGTGTACGAACAATGCAATGAAAACAATACGTTACACAAAACGACTTAGATAATACCACACATGAGATTGCATTCCCTAAACCAGTCAGACGTTTATGTTAGAGATACTTATTCCAATGTAGATAAAATAGTGGCATGTAATTGTTTAAAGTTTATGTAAGCTATTTTGTAAGACCCTTTAGTAAATGGAAATCCTATTTATCTTTAACATGCTAAACATCAACATTACAACCCAACAGTTCGCTGCTTTAAGGGTATTATCCCACATTTTGGCGTTTTACACTCCTTAGATAATTTTTTCCAAATGATTTCATTTGTTTCCTTGCTGAATAAGCGTTAGACGTAGTACTTTATAAAGGTTGGAACAGTTCTTGAATTCAACAATATTGCAGTAAATCAACAGGTATGCCACATTGCAAATGCGGCGAGATTTACGAGAACACCTGTAAAGATTCACTGCATCAGACACTGACCTTAACGACAGTGGTAAGCTATCGATAAGGCGGGAAGGCTCTTTGAAGATGACTCCAATTTTGTACTTATTCAACATATTAATTAAGCACTCTTTGATTTGTAAACAGCCTGCCTCGGCAGATTTTGTACATATCACGTGGTTTAAACTTTTATCATCTTTTGTATTTTTGTCATTTTCACGATATTATCAGTATGTGTCTAGGTAATGTTTACATAATAATTAAGCCCTCTTTAATTTGTAAACAGTCTGTCTCGGCGGATTTTGTACGTATCAAGAGGTTCAAACTTTTTCATATATGCGCCATCTTTGGTATTTCTGTTGTTGCATTTTTACGATATCATCAGTACGTGTCTTGCTCAAATGGCATTGTTTTCGTGTATAAAGCTAGGCAATAATCTTGAGCCCCTAATGGAAATGCACTAAAATCACATGCATGTATAATTTGCGGTAAATATTTAATAATGTGTTTGTTTATTTGTTTATCATGTACTTCTATAGGAGCCTTGACATGATTCCTGATACATTTTACTCACCACATTGATTGTTTTGATAATAAAACAAACATTACTTCTAATACATTAAATATGTTATCTATGTATCTGATTACTTATAACCTATAGTCACGTATTTTGGTGTGTTTATAAAAACCAGAAAAGCATCAACATTCATACATGTAGGATGTTACACTGTGAGTTACCGATCATTACTGATAAGGAGATCAAGACAAAACAGAGTCTTACACATTCAGTCTAACTTTCTTGTTTGTAATTGACACGAGCCGTTAATGCTAGACATAATTTATAGACACATAATTTATAGACATAATTTATAGACACATAATTTATAGACATAATTTATAGACATAATTTGACACTTTTTTACTGATTTCCGGCACATTAATTACCATCCGTAAATGCGCTGCACTAGTAAAATAATGGTCGTAACGTCTGTTTACGGAGAGAGCGAACATGATTTTATGCGTTTACAATAACCGTGTACATGTACTAGAGCAATGTGTTAATTTATTTGACAGCTAAATAGTTTGAAATCTATTTATAAAACAAATCAAGTTATGCAATATTGTTTTTTTTAACATTTAGGTCAGTAAAAGTAGGCTAATACCTTTTTTATTTGCCTTGTTCACATTTTCTAAACACTTTTCATTCTAAGAAATATTTTTCAAATGATTACAAGAATCAATTCAAATTCTCTTGTCATTTGCTTATCTTGGAAAATCGTTCTGATACTAATTCCATGTGTTGAATTGATTAATGCATATATTTGAAGTGTTTAGTATCTAAAGAAACACAGGTCGTATATCAGTGAAACTGGGGTAAAACATATTCAGGAAGCGTTACGATGAATTAATCAGTAGTTAATTGGGAATGGAACCAAATGGATGATGGTTTAATTGTCACCGTCAGAAATTAAAACATCTTTGTTGTGTGTTTTTGATTTACTTCGAACATTAATAGATTAGACGAGGTTGCACCATATACTACCTGAATGTCACCAAGATCAAGTCCCTGGAAAATTAATAATTCTCAGTTTTCTGAATAATTAACATCTGATTGCTTTGCTTATTGTATCATCAAACTGATTAGTGTCTTTAATATTTTCCATTTGATCGTCATGTTTGTCTTTTAATGGTGGCTTTTCCAGTATCATGGATAGAAATGCACCAGACTTATTAAAGTTTTTTGATAGTCCCATAGAATCATAACAGTCAAACGCACCTTGAAAGAAGACAATGGTCATTTAAAGACAACTCAATTAAATGACAATAAGCAAACATATATACAGTCATAATATACAGACTAGGGACAATATCATGCCGAACCACACCAGTTCAGTACAATTGTTTGACTAAAAAACCATAATATTTTACAATATGCACAAAACTTATTAATTTATTGATTGGATAAGTCCCGTGGGGGTTCGGGTTAGAATAAGTCCTCAGTATCCCTTGCTTGACGTAAGAGGCGACTAAATGGGGCGGTCCTTCGGATGAGACGGCAAAAACCGCGGCCCCATGTCACAGTAGGTTTGGCACGATAAAGATCCCTCCCTGCTCAAAAGCCATAAGAGCCGATCATAGGCCTAAATTTTGCAGCCCTTCACCGGCAATGATACCTTCTCCATAGGAGCGAAACATTCTCGATATATATGTTCAATCAATTAATTGATTGGATAAAATCGCATCTTGCAGTTTTATTGAATAGTATTTGAATAATCAGTGTAACGTAACTGAGCAGCAGATTCTACCATTCAGTGACATCGCAGTGGTCATCCCGTTACTTTCCAGTGATATCGCAGTGGTCATCCCGTTACTTGTCAGCCGCTGAAAGATTTAGTTTTCATCCTGTAATTGTTGACTGAGTCACAAATGAATATTCGCCATATTTAAAGAATGAAATACTTTAGGAAGTACATATATTTTAAAAAATAATTTGGAATTTGCTAATATGTTTCAATCATTCAATGAGAAAAGTCTAATGAGCTGTGGTTTACTATGTTAGCTAAATATGCATGCGATTAATGCATGTGGTTGATGATTTAATAGCTTGATTAATAAGAAAAATGTAGATGTACAGACTGTACTATAACGCAGCACAGAGAGACAGATAGTAATCAGCTGATAGTAATGAATTCTATATGTGAGGTACCATAAAGCATTTATGAATATTAATGGAAAGTTTGAATGCGAATCGTAAAACCAAATGGGGAAAAAATTACACGGAAAAATTGATCTAAGTATAAATGGAAAATTTCCTAAAATAGTATGCATCATTTATCCAATATTGCGTTTTTGCATAGCTGTTGTGTTGGATCGCTTTATAAATGTACAGTAGATGACAGAAAAGATGTCAGAATAAAAACAGCTGTTCTTTTATAGACATCACAAGAGAAAATGAAAATTAATTTATCTAATTTAAGAAATCCAGTTTCTACAGTGATTTCAAATTATTTTTTATTTAAAACATGAGCCACTGTCACAAAATTGTTAAATGCACATGTCATGCAATGTACTCATACACTGTTGTCCGCCGATTGAACCACTAGATATCCATATAAGCGCACCTCATACATACATGCAAGAGATATGGAGCACAACTCATTTACAACAAATCTGTATTATTGTGAAACATTACCGTTATATCAATATCTTTCACTAATATACAATCTTTAATGAGTGCATGATTTTAAACAACTAGTCATGTGAAATGTGAAGATAACGAACAATTATCAATCTCACAACTCCTACAAGGAATACAAAATTAAGAGTTGGGCAAACACGGACCCTGGACATACCAGAGGTGGGAGCAGGTGCCTAAGAGGAGTAAGCACCCCCAGGAGACCCATCACACCCGCATATGATGTCATTATTAATCTAATATTTACATTCCATTAAACAACATTGCAAACTTTATGTTTTAGTCTGCAAAAACTGAGAATATTCTAACCACTTCCACCCCGCCAGAGAAAACAAAACTTAATAACACAGGCGGATCTCATTGTGATATAACATTGATCGAAAGCAGTATCGAATAGGCTGAACCAGCTGTCAACTTCACATACGTGTATGGAGTAAATAGGAAAATTATAAATATTTTAGCATTTCGCCTAGAAAGTGTAGATATATATATGTACCACTCGTTGCTGGTCTAATATGTAGGAAATTTTAAACTTTGGTTTACTCCCTTTGATTCGGGGTGGAACATAGGACCTCGGTAATAGTCCTCCACCACACTCTGTTCTGAGCAGCCTTTTTCAGCTCGCCCTGTTCTGACTACACTAATGGATTTCCTCATCACATGACATTCACCGGGTTGTCTTTTCTCCAAGAGTGATTGGTATTTGCAGCATGTGGTTGAGTCGCATTATTTCCGTCTTATCAATGTTGACCTGAAGATCTGTCTTTGCTATTTCCTTGGCCAGGTTGTCTGCCTTAAGCTGCATGTCTTCACATCATATAGGTTGTAAGCCAAGTCAAGGTCTTCCGGACATTGAGTGAAGGTTCATTGGACTTCGGCCTGACCACCTCCTGTGATTTCCCACATGATCCAGTGAATCATCATTAGGAAGAATAACCGTGACAGCAAGCAGCCATGTCTGACCCCTGGCTGCACATCAAAGGCTTCTGCAAGCTTCCCGTTGTTGACGTGGCTTGAAGCGTCGTCATACAATTGTTGTAGGAAGTTGGTGAAGAAAGTTTGGATTTCATTGTGTTGGAGTTAGTGTATTTGAACACATTTTATTGTATAACTATACAAAGGGATTGGTTACAAGTTCTAGCAACTTAGTAAACCTCTCCCGAGGTTGGAGTAGGTACCAGATGACTTATGTCAACACTATCAACGGTCTTGTGAAATTCGATATAGTTGACGTACATTGTTGACTGCCACTCTAGATTTAAGATGTTCAATTATTATGCGGAATGTAACTATCTGATTTGTAAAGGACATTTCCTGTCTAAAGTCCGCCTGTTCTGGGCGAAGTCGTTCTTCTATAATGGTATTTGTAAGTCGTTCTAGGATTCTTCTTGTGAGAATCTTGCTTGGGACAGAGAGAAGCATGATGTAACGCCAATTCTTGTACTGTCCCTTTAAAAAAAAGAAATATCTCTTGATATGTATTTTTCCAGTCCGTTGGTACCTTCTGCAAAAGAGGAGTGAGTATCATATCTGCTGATGTCTTCACATCTGCCTTGAGGGCTTCAGGAAGGATTCCATCAGAATCGGCTGCCTTTCCATTCCTCAGTTTCTTCAGAGCCTTGATGGTATCAGCTCTTGTGGGAGGTCCGGAGATTGCTGGAAGTTCAGAGTCTGCTGACGGTATGCTTGCTGTTGTTGCAGGTTGAGTTCGGTTTAGAAGTTATCTGAAATGGTCAGACCAATGATATCTTGGTCTGTGGTGGTCTCTTCCCAGCCAGGGTTATAGTGATTGTACAGTGTGCTGAAGTACCTTTTCTTTGCCGCTTCCTCAGCGTCTGTGGTGATTGTATCGTAAAAGCGTATGAAAGGTGAATATAACGAACAGTGATCAATCTCATAACTCCTACAAGCAATACGAAATAGATAGTTGGGCAAACACGTACCCCTGGGCTCACCAGAGGTACGATCAGGTGCCTTAGAGAAGTAAGCATCCCCTGTGGACCGGTCACACCCGCCGTGAGCCCCATATCCTGTTCAGGTAAACGGAGTTATCCGCAGTCAAAATCAGTGTGCCAAGAACGGCCTAACAATCGGTATGAAACACATCAGACAGCATTTGACCCAATGATAGGTTGTCTTGACGAACTAGATCGTTATAGACTGTTGAAACCCCGGTACCATCAACTTGTTTGTCAGTAGCTTACCTCGATTTGAAAACTGACTATACGCAGAACAAGCTCTTGGATATCGAATCAGTTGAGATATATAAACACCATATGCAGGTGATAATGGAATATTGCTACATAAATATGGGAAGTTGACGATAGAGAAGCTGAAATCATCCTGTTTGTCATACAGTTGAGTTGTCAGTTTGCCGTTAATGTCTACTTTCAATAAAATATCTAAGTATGAAGCAGATGTGGACGACTCTGTGGTGTCCTTTATTTTGAGCTCACAGGGATAAACCAAATCGACATATGTTTTTGTTTGTTTGTTTTGATGTTTTCTGCCACACTCAACAATTTTTTTTTGTTATATGGTGGCGCCCAGTTTTTATTGGTGGAAGAGAGAACCCAGATACAATATACCTGGGAAGAGACCACCGACCTTCCGAAAGTAAACTGAGAAACTTTCTCACTTACCGGCGCGAGCGGGATTCGAACCCGCGCCGACAGAGGTGAGAGGCCGTGTGATTTTGAGCGCAATGCTCTAACCACTCGGCCACGGACGCCCCCAAATCGACATATGAATGAAAGTTATTATTGTTAATAGACAAAACGTTATCGAAATGTCGATTTGAAGGCCCCAGCGAGAGATTTTGTTTCTCACGTAGAATTTTTTGAATAAATTCTGCTTCATATGAATATAAAAACAGGTCAGCTAACAAAGGAACACAATTCGTGCCCATGGGAATTCCAACATACTGTTGGAAGACCTGATCACCAAAGACCACGAAGATATTGTCCATGAGGAACTCTAGCATATTTTTTATTCACTGCAATGTATCACCTGTAATTGATTAAAATTATGGTTAGAGTCATCTAAACATTATAAAAAATCATAGCTCGCATTTGTTTAATAAAACTTTAAACTTATTGCTAAATTAAGGTTAGGTTATTTTGATCATGGCATTGCCTTCTTGTTCATGACGTTGGGAAAAAAATAACGTCGAATTCGCGTAACGTTATCGTAAACTATATTATATTAATTGAACATTAGTAAAACTTCGTTCGATCATTATCATTTTATGAAAACATATACCCTATGGAAGGATGTTGAGGAATATTATTTAATTTGGACACTGGGCTGAATTTGGCCTCAAACGTAACAAGCTCTTTATGGTACATCATTTACGGCTGGTGCCGTCTCTATATGAGTGAAATATTCTCAAATTGGATGTATTTTAGACTCCTGTTTCAATTCAAACCAATTTTAATCTAATAAACAAATAAGGAATTATTCTTTATTAGTTTTTGTCTTTAGGTGTTTATCACGTCTGTTAATTGCGTTACGTTTCTATTAATTTCATCTTCCGCCATTTTACCGCTACCTTTAAAACAACAACAAACGAATTAAACATTCAGCACACTGAAGAACACGATTGATATTTTTCTATCATTGACATATCTTTGAAAGATACATATGCAATAACAAATGAATGTAACTCATGTTCTCAAATGTTCTGGGGTTATAGGGTATGCAATATTTCATCAAAGGTAAATAATACAAGAAAGGTGTTTATGTTAGACTTTCATGTACTAATTTGACTAAAGAATTTGCATATTCTACACGTTGTGTGGGATAAAATCACATCAATATAACTGTTATTTGATGAATGAAATACCACTTGATACTATCAGGCCATTTTACATACTATAAATCATTAAAGTGTTGCATATATATCACACAAATTTACACGAACTGCCTATTTTTAATACCTTTTATTATTTTTGATTCTCGTGGTCGAACACTTTTCAAACCTGTAGGCCACAATTTATTCAAAAATTAATTGATTTTTGAGGCTTTGAAAGTTTCTTGAAAGGTACCAAAATATCTTTAAAGAGCAAGGTATACAATTGTGTCTATACACGTATTTGCTCCAAAGTGGAGTAAAATTCAGCATGGCTTCATAATAGTTTTCTCCCATAGCATGAGAAACCTAAAACATGTAAACAGTGCAGTTAATTAATATGTCTAGATGCATTGAGTATTCTGTTGGGCAAGTGCCCTGGAGGTATTCAAAACCCTATTTCATAATAATTGAAATATAATATTAAAAACAATTGAGGTTCTGGCCCCTAAACAGGACACAGCTCTCCTGAACATTCCCCGGACTCGTAGTAAGACGTGGGGAAACAGGTGCCGTGACTATTCAGCTTTACCAGTTGGATTACCTTGTGTCAAATCATGGGACATTTTTAAAGAACATCATTAGATTCATTTCTTTAACAGTGCCTTTAATGTTTAACTGAAATGACAATTCTTAGTTTTTACAGAATAGTTTAAGGACTGTCAAACTTTTACCAGCACACAATACTACTTTAAAGCAGGACATTTTAAAACACTTATAATTTTGTGCTTTTAATATGAAGTGCTTTAAAGATTTTAAATTGATTAGGGCACTAAATAATTTTCAGCATTGTATTGTATTGTACAATATATAATTCTGCTGTATATAAAAAGATGCACAGAGTATTCTGATGTATGTCCTGGGGCCATTCCAGCCCCCATATTTTTTTTATTGTTTGAATATCTTTAATGAGATTCCAACCCTGAAAGCATTTACATATATATTCTTGTTGCATGTGATACAATGCCCCGAGCACCAGGCTCTTGTTCGTCGTTTTCCCACCACATTCTCCCTCAAAATGAAAACGAAAATTCCGAAACCTTACTGCACAGCTAAAGGAGACCACCGATCGTCTGTCTAAAGATTATTTGGCTACTGCTTAAAATTGTACTGGGAACACGTTTTTTGACACCTACTTGGCCCCCAGGATGAAAAATGAAAATTCTGAAACCATTTTGCACATCTATAGGACACCAACAATTACCATCATAGTATAATTTGGCTACTGCGTAAACTGTAAGAGTAATTCTGAAAATTATGGGGTGGTGGGTCGAAAAAAAACAACTTTTTACCTCCATGATTAAAATGAAAATTCCGAACACTTTTAAATTGCACATCTACAGAACACCACCAATGATCTTCTAAAATATCAGTGTGTAAATTGTAAGAGGAGTTCTGGGATCCAGGGTGTGTTCTTTATTAAAAACGTTTTTCGAACTCCATTTGGCCCTAGGCCGAAAATGAAAATTCCGAAACCTTATTGCACTTCTACCGGACACCGCCAATCATTTAACAAAACCTTATTGCACTTCTACCGGACACCACCAATCATTTACCAAAAGATCGTATTACACTTCTACCGGACACCACCAATCATTTACCAAAACCTTATTGCATTTCTACCGGACACCACCAATCGTTTACCAAAACCTTATTGCACTTCTACGGGACACCACCAATCATTTACCAAAACCTTATTGCAATTCTGCCGGACACCACCAATCATTTAACAAAAGATGATTTGGCTACTGGGTAAAATATAAGAGAAGTTCTGGAAACCATGGTGTTTTTTTTTTGTAAATAACAAACTGTTGTTTTCGACACCCATTTTGACCACCAGGGTGAATATGAAATTTCCGAACCCTTATTGCACATATTCAGGACACTACCAATCATCTACCCCAAAGATGATGTGGTTATTGTATAAAATGTAAGAGGAGTTCTTGGAACCAGGGTTTTATAGAAAAACGTCGTTTTCGACCTCCATTTGGTCACCAGGGTGAAAATGAATATTCCGAAACCTTGTAGCACATTTAAACGACACCTAAAACATCTTCATTATTTGCCTAATGTGTAGACTATACGCGGAGTTCTGGAAAGCATTGTTTTCCCCAATTTTTAGAAAGAAAGAATAACGCTTTTCGACCCCATGTGGGTCTGAAGGGAAAAACAAAAATTTTAAAACCTTATTGCACATCCACAGGACACCTCCAATCACCTTATTGCCATTCACCTATCCTTTCAGCTACATACCTTAGGGAACTGAAAACGTGTCTTAGAATCATGGTGACATCTACATATTGCATATCAACTTGTTTTTATTAAGCACTCGGCTACGCTTGACATTATATGTTTAAATTATTTTACACATTTAATATAATTTCAAATATGGGACATTTCCATATTCTATTAAAGTTGACGAGCCTATAGCGCGAAACTGTCCCCTGCTACCTTCCTTTTGATATGCGATTTTCTAATCCTACATAGGTAATATGGTGAGCTAACTGTGTGTGTGTGCACTAATTTCATAGTTATTTCGGATTTCAAACATTTCGGTTGAGCATCACTGAAGAGACATTATTTGTCGAAATGCGCATCTGGTGCATCAAAATTGGTACCGTATAAGTTTTACATTATGACCCCTGGGTCGAGACCTCTGCTGGTGGACTGTTAGTCCCCGAGGGTCTCTACAGCTCAGTAGCTAAGTACTTCGTTACTAGCTTGAAAATACGGATGTATATTTAATTGCTGTTATAAAATTTAGAAATTCATTTCAAAATTAAGGATTATCTCCCTCATGCATAGCTCTTATCCTTGGACGAATTTGGCTCCACTTGTTTGGCACGCTGTTTTTGGCTATATTTAGATCTAAAACTTCATAGTTATTTCGGATTTCAAACATTTCGGTTGAGCATCACTGAAGAGACATTATTTGTCGAAATGCGCATCTGGTGCATCAAAATTGGTACCGTATAAGTTTTACATCTAACGTTGTATTTAAATCATTGGCATTGCGTATTATTCTCTGGATTGAATTTGAAAGTGTTTAAACATTACATAAGTTAACAATTTTGACAGCACTCATTTTAATGACATAATCATAAAGTGTTTAAGTTGTTACATGTCCCATTTCAGCTGAGTCTGCATTTTACTCATGAGCATGTCCACTGCATATATTTGTGTATTAGATTCGATAAGCTATGTCCAATAGCCAACCAAGTTTGTAGAGTCCCCTTAAAAATGAGCTCGTTCTACTTTGATATATACAAACAAAATAAGTTTGATTCTAACTTTAAATGATGGAAGTATTGATCTGGCCTTCTCTTGTGATGCACTAGATCCACCACTGTAAAG
Organism: Ostrea edulis; assembly: GCF_947568905.1. Classification (NCBI taxonomy): domain Eukaryota; kingdom Metazoa; phylum Mollusca; class Bivalvia; order Ostreida; family Ostreidae; genus Ostrea; species Ostrea edulis. The sequence goes on from NC_079164.1 coordinate 105,516,071, forward strand.
GCGGATCCATATAAACAAGAGGTACTGTGAGCAATGCTCACTAAGAATACCCCCGCTTACCCCAATCTCCCAAAGGGTGTTGTTAATATGTATAAATTACCTCTTTCTTGAGTGTAAAAATATGGTATGCCTTTGTAGAAGAAAATGGAAGATATAGTCCGAACACGAATCCATCGCATAAACCTATAATTTTGACCTTGAGATCAAAGGTCAAAGTCATAAAGAGGTTATGAATGTACATGACGCATAGTCTCATGGTGATACACCCATGTATTATGGTATGACTATGTCAAAACCCTATAATCAATTTTGACCTTGAGTTCAAAGTTCAAGGTCATATAGAGGTCATGAAGGTAAGCGACACATCGTCTCATGGTGATACACTCATGTGTCAAATATGGCATGCCTATGTCAAAGAACAAAGAAGTCATGGCCCTGAAACGAATCCATTGTAAAAACCTTTAATTTTGACCTTGAGATCAAGGTCATATGGAGGTCATGAAGGTACATGACACATCGTCTCATGGTGATACACTCATGTGTCAAATATGGTATGCCTATGTCAAAGAACAAAGAAGTCATAGCCCTGACACGAATCCATTGTAAAAACCTTTAATTTTGACCTTGAGATCAAGGTCATATGGAAGTCATGAAGGTACATGACACATCGTCTCATGATGATACACTCATGTGTCAAATATGGTATGCCTATGTCAAAGAACAAAGAAGTTATGGCCCGGACACGAATTTGCACAGACGGACGGACGGACAGACAGACAGACAGAGAGAGTGATTCCTATATACCCCCTTGAACTTCGTTCGGGGGGTATAATTAATGTATTCAATATATAAAGACCATATTTCATATCTATATGTAGTAAATGGATAATGGGATTTTAGTTATCAAGGTATCATTTTATCAAATAGAAATAATCCACCATAGGAATTTTCAAAATTTTGTTTAATGCTCATTTACCACACAAATTTAAAAAAAAATAGATTTTTCTTATTTCTACAAAGAGTAGATAACTCATCAAAAAAGTCCCAATTGCAAAAAGGTCAGCTTCTTGTCATTAACCAGTCATGCAATTTTCATATACTTCACTTCCATCATTATTTAACAATAAACAAATATGTTGATTTAAATCCTTCAAAAATGTTCATTATCCTTTCGTTATACATTGAATACCATAAGGGCAAATATACGTTAGGTTGCAGTCCCTAAATCTGACATAAAGTAATCTACAGACTCACTAGAGAGTATCAACAATCTACAAGTATTACCACTGAGAAAACAATTTTAATGAGGAAGGACTTGTATTTAGGTTAAGATCCTCAATCTTTATAAAAACCAAAATCTGGAATCTAGTGAAATGAAATTAGAAACATTGATATCATGTTGATGTCGCTATTCATATAACAATATTACATTGATTTTACATCCCCTACAGAGCTAATTGAAAATAGTAGTCAGAGTGCACGGGCTGAAGGACATTGCACTGCTAGTCAGAATCCGATCCGAACTACTATTTTCGCAAAGTGCACACAGAATGTACTGACTGGCTATTCCCCCTAAAAATTTGAGTTGGTATTTACGTTTAAATGTAGCAAAGGGCGATCATTCCGAATGCGCTTCCATTGTTGAATGATGCAGATACTTATTAGTTTGTCATCGTAATTCACTGGTGCATAATTATAGAAGGATGATAACTCATCATTTTGTGCTTATTTATTATATTAGTGATAAATCAGCGATAAACTTCACACACTGAATGGTAGAGCGTTCGCTTCGGGACCGGGAGTCCCTGGTCGTGTCATAATTACGTCAGTCCTAAGATGTTAAAGTAGGTAGATTTTGCTCCTTCGCCAAACGTTCAGCATTTAGAAGTGTCACATCCGAAAGAATATCGCTTCTAAAGTCGGGAACATCCACTACCTAATTGGTTTTAGGTCTTAGGTTTGACACGCCCCCCGGAACATCCACTACCTAATTGATTTTAGGCCTTAGGTTTGACACGACCCCCGGATTGAGAATCGAACCTGTGATCTCCTGATGGCGAAGCGAGCGCCATAACCACTGGACTACCGGAAAGCATGATTCTAAGATATGCACTAAACCCCGTAAATTTCCCTTTTAACGTCACAATTGACCAAACTATGGAGTGACGTGGGATCACCGTACTTCACACATAGACCTGGTGAGAGATAGGATGATCTTCTGTTAGATATACCCAGTTTTGGGTGTGCTCCGCAAGGGGTAGGATGACAGCCCTAGATTTATAGATTAACTGTAAACTGTTCAATATAGGTAAATATATTTTTGCTTGACATATGCGCAATATATTTTCTAATCGAGAAAAAAACAACAACACATGATCATATAAAGATTTTTTTTCCCGTCAATTTTATTCGAATTACGGTGCAATATACGTATTTATGATATCATAATCAAATCGTAAATAAGTATCTTGCGGGGGAATTCACTGGCTTCAACTCGTTGTACATGTAACTAAATCTTATAAAACCACGTTTTAACATGTCTACCACCACCTTGATATTTTTGGGTCGAAGTACATTTGGGAACCGTATCAGTATCTGGCTAAACCGTGATAGGAGTCGAACATACATGCAAGATTGCTTACGTTTATTCCGAATTACACATACCAGTTCAACCAGCGTTGAGATCAATTTTTGTAATGTGCAAACCTAAATGTGAACTTGTCGAAGGGATTTAGAAAATGAATAAAACAAATGAACCTAATTCTGGTGTTAAGCACAATTAAGGATAAAAAGTCATTAAAAGTACAAGTAGCTTCATGATTTTATATCCATATGGTATATTATACCCCATGGTGTTTTTCCCGATTCCAATTTCCAATTTCATGTACATTTTTTAAAGATAAAAATTCTCGCTAATCCAAAGATCCGCACAAGATCTGGGAATCCGAGAGATTCGCACACCTTGATATAAAAAATCCTGGTTACGCGCCTGTGAGTTCAGCATTTCCCCACCACACCTCACCCTTTCCTCAACTGTTTAGTGATACACATTGAAAGAAATAGAAAAATGTTGCAAATCACAGTCAACTTTATTTGATCACTCCGGTGCAGCTGTACGGTCGTGGGACGATTTTGATTGGTTATTTTTAATAACTTTTCCTTTTTGTATCTTTCATTTTTGACAGAATATGGAAAGCACGTGTGTCTATTGCATGTAAATGAATACTTCAATAGAGCTGACATCAGCTGAAGGAAAGACATTTATAAAAACAAAGAACTCAAAAACCCTGCAAGTGTATCATGGGAAAAACCCGGAGGTCTAATAGCATGTGCTCGTTAATAACCGGTTTTCGCAAACTCTCCTCAATATGTTTGTTTTTTTGTTGTTGGTGTTGTTTGGAGGGTGTTTTATTATTTTTATTTTTTTAAGGATTTTAAGAAACTCGAGTTTTAGAAGAAAATGTTGCTAACTCGCACTGGTTATGTAACCTAAATTTCTATTAATAATCATGAATAGAAACCACACGTTTTCTATCATTGTCGAGCGTCATTACATATGCTTGTGTCACATATTCTGGCAGGCCTACTAAGTCTTTGTAATTATTAAAATTTACTTTGTGAAGTTTCTAGAATTATTTACTTGTCTTCGATATCTCTACAAAGTGTAATGATAATCATTGCCTCATGAATACATGTGTACGTTTCAGTTGTAAACAATGTAATTATAATGAATACAGATACATATGATACGTCTATATCAACGGCTGAGAATTCTGACAGAAATGAAAGTAGAATGTTTCTTAATTAAGTGTACTCATTAAAAGGGCACAGACATGAACCAAAAGACCGTCTGGATTTACATTTTTGTTTCGAAGAAAAAAGAATACCAGATAATTAAATATAATGTTGGGGCGAAGTTACGATATACAGGTCATGAAGAAACACATTAAAATCCAAATATTAGTGTCCTACTTTAGAAATTAAAAAGTAATATACTACATCGCTTAATCATATACTTTAATTATGTTCGTGTCGAAGTAGGTGGTGACACGATAAAAATCCTTGACGTCGTTCTTGCTGATAGTGTCTTGGTGACAGTGCTGTGTTTTTGCAAGGATATATAATTCAAATGATTAAGGTTGTTTTCCACGACTCTCTAAAAAGGGGTTGGATGGGATGGAGTTAGGGAACATACACGGTTATGTATAATGAAGTTCACGAGAAGTGTAAGCCATTTTGACGAACAATGTCAATAAAATAGGACTCTTGCTAATGTAGAAAAGTCACCGTTTCGGAACATATTCTTTTTACCCTGTTTCTTCTTATTTTTCTCCAGTACGTTTTTGTCCGGGGTGTTCTCAGAAACTACACGAGGGGTTCAGATGAAATCTTTTTAGGATGATAGTATATCTTTTGTAGATGTGCAGAACGCAATTAGTGTAACCGTTTTGTTTTTCAACGAGATTGGCATGATATACTAGTACTAAGATCTTTTAATCTATTGGGATGACCAAAATTACTAATCTGCATGCGCATGCACGTGTGCTTCATTTTGATTGGATGATTTTGAAAAAGTCTGTAACTCTGTTATGAATAAAATAAACGATATGATATTCACAGCATAGTTACACATGTAGATAATATGCGTATGTAAATTGGTGTAATGGAAAATGTCAACAGGCATGCCGCACATAGTCTTATGAAGGTTCAATATTTGAAGGATCACAACGTTTATATGTTTTTCTAAACTTTATGTTTGGGTGTATCTTGGTACTCCTTATAATATGCAATGCTCAAAATTACTGGCCAGCACTTGGATGCATATGTGCTTAATTCTGATACGACAATTTAAAATCACTATAACTTACTAATATATGATGTAAACATTATGAAATTCATACTGTAGGTACATGTATATGATACAAATACCTGTGGCATCACATCAACAAGTACTGAGCCATACTCATATCCGCGTATATGCACGTGAGTTGCTTTTCTCCAATTTTGTACTATAAAGGCCATAAATTTCTACACAATGTAATTAAAGACTAAAATGAACTCAATTTTTCACTGTAGGTTTACAATACGAATGCCTGATGAATGGTGTGAACCAAAGAATCTAAATTAAATTTGTGCGCGTAAATTGTAATTTTTAACTTTCATCAAATATTGAGCTATATGTACATCATTTTGAGATTTCAATAACATATTTTGAAAGTTAGATGGCAGATATGTTTTTGGACTTTCTACTAAGTAGCATCGTCAAAATCACTTGCACATGCGTACAAACACGTGCATTCAATTTTCATTGGCTAATATTCAAATAACCTGTTAATCTCGTATAAAGAAGAAAAATGGAATGATATTGACATAAATAGGTACATAATACAAAAACTTAAAATGTACGATGATCAGTTGTGCAGAAAAACACTATGGTACCACTTTTTTGAAAATGGGGGTACGTTTAGGAACATCCGTAATAGTCCCCATTACAATTGGAACTAGTTTACATGTACTTACAAGTACACGTACGTTTGGTCGAAAATAACAGAATCGCGTTTCACAGTGCGTGGTCAAAAACTTGTTTCTCTGACTGCAATTAATCTACAGAAATGCTTATCGTTCACAAATTCACTTCAGTGAAGGTTATTACATTGCGAAACACTTTATTGAATTTCCACTTCAGAATACCTGTTAATAGGAGCTGCTGCATGGTGAGAGATGTCGTATTTCTACATCGCAAGTACTCTAGAATCTTGTCTAAATTATTAAAATTAATAAAAATGTATCAAATCTCAAGCACAAGTACCACTGTCGTTTGAATTATAATTTTTCATAAACGTATTAAATTCGAACTTCTAGTTGTACTATGGTTCCTAAGTTCAATTAGTATGCATTTTACCATCTAATAAATATGAATTATGTGGCCTAAAAGTGTCTTCACGTCATCATTTAAAGAACTCACAGTACCGATATAATAGTTATAAACTTTATAATTACATGCATATCCCCTCACACAACTGACAGTTACATATCTGTTTGTTTGTTTGATATGGTAATAGCAATATCTGTACCATAACCCGACACAGTTTTCTGTCACTTAAACCAGGGCACACATCAAAGAATGGTGAGACGAGAATGTTAAACAATGTGAAGGTTACTCGGCATACATTATACATACACATCATTTATTTATATTACGTATTCTGAGAACGTACCCTACGGATAAAAAGTTTATTATGCATTTCATTTTCCTGCCAACTTTGAAATTCCCCTAATATTTTGACAGAAAACGCACCAAACGACATTATCAAGCACCTTTAAATCACTATAAAGCGACATTTAGCTTGGATAATCAAAATTTTATGCACATGACTTATTGCACATCGCAGAGTAGATCTAACTTCTGGATGACAATTAGTGATGAGCAGCACAACCCTATGTAGCTTCAATTTGAAAAAAGTGGTACATATTTCACGGCCACCTGTCAGAAGAGAATCATTCAATACTAATTTGAAGTATTGCAAGTTGGTAATGCAAAAATAATGGAAAAATATGTTGGACTCCAAAGTGCGATGGTCTGCACCAAACCCCGATGGTGTGATACGCTAAAGTGCGATGTTCCACACTCATGCGCCAAAGTGCGATGGTATGACATGCCAAATTGCGATGGTGTGAGACGAATTATGCGCCAAAGTGCGATGGTATGACATGCCGAAGTCCGTTGGTTCGCAAAACTAAATGGATAGTGTTTTGGTACAGACTGTACTAACCGTATGTTGTTTCACCAAAATATTAGTGCAAAATCCATGCAAAATAATAACTACTTGTAGGACGAATTGTATTAGCAAGCTAAATTAAACTGATGTATCCCCTTTATTTTCCATAGTTTTTTTCATTTGTAGAGATAATCTCAGGTGAAAAATTAAAGAGTTACGATACATAAAAGTCACCTATATATGAATACGTGTTTCAACCAAGGAACCAAACAAGGTGTCGTGATAGTAAATTAGGCTTACCAACATACCAAATATCAAAGGCCTATGTCAAAAGCTAAAACAGTTATGGTCCGGAAAAGACAAATTACCATCAAGTTCTATTATTTGAACTTTATATAAAAGGCTAAGGTCAAAGGTCATAAAAAATGGCACGCGACACACTGTCTTATAATGGTATACCAACATACCAAATATCAAAGACTTGACCCCAAAAATTCTATTATATGACCTTTACATAAAAGGTCAAGGTAAAAGGTTATCAAAATTGCAAGCAACATAGTGTCTTCAATCAGATCACGCACTCGTCCTTTTCCGTAACCGATAAGAAGACTCTGACGTGGATCGACGCAAGAATTGCATCAAATCGATGCATTTCTTCGCCGGAAGCGCTCCTGTGGATAGGGTTAAAAGGCCCTGTATAATGTGTTATTTATATTTTCACCACAGTTTCAATTTTGGTATCATTTACTCTTATTCATTTTAATACATAAACATAAAAATGAAAAAAGATAGTGGTAGAATACCTTAGATATGTATGATATCTTAAATGCATTTGAAACTCGCGCTTCATATTGTAACGTAGACTGTGACGTCATAGTTACATTTGTGTACACATGACAACATACCCTGAGGGCGTCGATCCACATACGGGGTTCATTTGCGGTTACGGAAACAACGGAGTAGTTACGATTGATATTGTCTTATCATGGTATACACACATACATGTACCAAATATCAAACGACAAAAAGTTATCGTTTGGACAAAAGAAGACCTAAAAATCTATTATTTGACCTTCACATAAAAGGTCAAGGTCAAATGTCATAAAAATGACACGTGACACACTGTCGTATGACCCACATACCAAATATCAAAGGCTTATGCAGAGCTGTCAACCCTCACGATTTCGGCGTAAGGTTTACGATTTTAGGGCCGAAAATACGCCTTACGATTTCACTATAAATCTTCCGATTTCGATTTTCGCCTATTTGAAATTCCGAAAGTTTCAGAGCTGTCCGTCTTTGGTTTTTACTTTTATAATAAACAAACCATAGTCGTTACTACGTTTGTTTGCGTATTCTCTCTCTCTCTCTATATATATATACAAAATCTCGATCGTTTTAATGCTTGGAAATAAACAATATGGCTACCAAACGAAAAGAATGCGTGGATAGAAATAACAACGACACTCCCCCAAAGAAAAAAACCCAATGGAGTCAGAAATTTAAAGAAGAATATGCGAGTAAATATCTATTCATTTCAAAATCTGAAAGGGTGAGTTTATATGCTAAATGTACAATCTGCTTATCGGACTTTAACATTTCTCACGGCGGGGAAAATGATATTAAAAAACATATTAGCACCATCAAACACCAACAGGCTAGTGCGAGTTCAAAGTCATCTATGAAAATGGACTCTTTTTTCGTTAAAAAATCTTATTCCTCTGCAATTACTAGAACGGAATGCCTCTTTACAACATTCATTATTGAACATGACCTACCGATTAGCGTGGCCGATCACGCATCAAAACTGTTTCCCAAGATGTTTCCAGACTCTGATATGGCAAAACAAAATACAGTTCTGGATGCACTAAAACTACGGCGATTGTGAATGAAATGTCTAAAGATATTAGACATCGTATGGTCTTAGGCTTAGAAGGAAAAGCTTACACTGTGTCCACAGACGGAAGTAATGATGCTGATATGAAGTTATATCCCATTGTGTTAACATATTTAGATGAAGAACTATCAAAAGTAGTAAATTGTCTTTTATCTGTTCCAAATTTAGAAGGAAAATCAAGAGGAGAAAACATTGCAAATCTATTGTGTTCTGAACTAGCTTCAAATGGACTTAACATAAAAAATTGTGTTTCACTAGGCAATGCCAATGTTATGATTGGAAAGAAAAAAGGAGTAGCAGGTTGTTTACTTAAACAGAACAGTAAAATGATAACCCGTGGCTGTCCATGCCATCTTATTCATTTAGCTGCTGAAAAAGCTGTAAGAACTCTGCCTTATCAATTTGATGAAATTTTGGTTGACTTGTTTTATTATCTTGAAAAATCAGCTAACAGAAAACAGGAACTTGCTCAATTTCAGAACATGACTGATATAGAAACTCAAAGAATATTGAAGCACATATCCACAGGATGGTTATCAATGGGCAAGTGCCTTAGTAGACTTGTTGATCAATGGATTCCCTTGAAGAAATATTTTGAATCGAAAATGAAAGAGGAAGACAAACATTCAAAACAAATGACTGATGTATCAGGTAAACAAAAAGCTGATGGTAAAGAAAAAGATGATGCTAAACAAGGAGGTTCAGAGGCAGACAAATGTAAAAACCCAACAGTACAGAAAGGACAGATTAGTGTTAATGTCCAAAACCAAACAACCTCAAAAACGAAAAATAAAACAAGCAAAACAAATCCAAAGTCTTCTTTCGCGATAGGGAGTCGAAGAAATGCACTATCAGAAGAAAACAAAACTTATTTACGGGAACAAAGGCTGTACATACTTTTGACTTCTAGACGTTGTGCAGTTTATGCTGTATTTTTGCAGAATTGCATACAGTTGTTTGACAAATTCAACACTTTGCTGAAGACAGAAGAGCCCTTGATACATAGACTGCAGCGGATTTTGTTGTCTCTGTACAAAAACATTCTACAAAGACTTGTGAAGCCTAGCTGTATTGCTGAAAAAGAAAATATCCTGCTGGTAGATTACAAGAACAAAGATGTACAATTTGACAATGATAGTCTTGTAGTGGGGTATGAGGTGAAACCTTTTCTTGAAAAACTGAAACAAGTTGGTAAAGGTGAATTTTATGAACATGTTCGTGAATATTACATGACTGCATTGGATTACATGAAACAGAAGTTACCCCTGTCAGATGTTACCCTGAAGCATGCGGAAGTAGCTGACATTGAGAAGAGAAGTGAACAGTCGTTTTGTTCTGTAGAGTATTTTGCTGATAAATTTGAATATTTCTTAAGGCAAGAGAACACTGTTCCTGCAGTAATGATGAACAACCTTCAAACAGAATTTAATTCCTATCAGTCGGATAGATTTTTGCAACTTGATTTGAGTTTACCCAAAAGTGAGTGCTGGTGTGTGATTGGAAAGATGAAAAACGAGTTTGGAAAGTTTAAGTACAAAGTCCTTTCAGATGTAATGCAATCTATTCTTTGCATACCCCACAGTAATGCAGAATGCGAGAGAGTGTTTTCATTGGTTCGTAAGAATCACACGGATTTCAGAGGATCCATGAAAACTTCAACGCTCGAATCTATACTCGTGAATAAAATGAACATCTCTTCCAAAGGAAAACCTTGCTACCAGTAACAAATCTCTGATGAGTTTCTTAAAAAGGCTAAGAGTGCCACTTATGTGTCCTTAAGCTTGCCAGAATAGCTGACATAGTAACTGTGTAATATACTAATGTACCAACATTTTGTACCCAAGTTTTAGAAATTTTAAAATATCAATAAAAGATGTATTTGACCTTCTGCAGTTGTAAAATGCTTAACAATTAGTATGTCTAAATTAAATTTGGACTTGAAATATACTTAAAATTGCTCAGGTTACATGCTTATTCATAAAAGATCTCCAGCGGCAGGGGGCCCTAACCCCCGCCTTATTATTTCCCATTTCATGATGTTGGCAGCTCTGCTTATGTTAAAAGACAATACTTATGGTTCGGATTTTATTTTAAAATAATAACTTATTTCCTTGCCATTTCGCTGTCGTTTTATTAAACACAAAATTTTCAAGCGCGAAATCGTATATCATGTTTTGCATTATAGTATACCCTCTGAAATTTGTACATCACAAGTAATAAATGATCATGTTGACTTACAGCATGTTTGACGAAGCAGATATTTCGACAACAAATGTACTTTACTGTTCTCACAATCCTCAACAGTTTAAACCTTGCCCTTGCTGTCGTCCATGTAAATCTTAATCACCAGTGCCTTCCTCCAATATCCCGACGACGTTGGTGCCAGCAGAAAAAAAACATCGTTGGGCTAACTTACGTTGCATTTTTTCGGTTTGATTTTGAAAGACCCAAAACCCGTGTTTCATATGATAAGGTACATCTGTGATGTCATAGTTATACTTGTGCATACATAACAACCGACTCTGATGGCGTCGATTTACATACAAGATTATTCGCAGTTTCGGAAATAGCCGAGTAGTTACGATTGCCCCTGCACCAACGGACTTTGGAGTAACAGACCATTGCACTTTGTCGTGCTGCACCTACAAATGACGGACCATTGCACTTTGGCGTACCAGGCCATCTCACGCGTAGTGTGCTTTCAGAAGAGGGACCATTGCAACGTCAACATACCATCGCACTTTGACGCAGACCATTGCACTTTAGAGTCTAACATATATATCTAACTTTTTACCAATGAATCTTGAATAAATAACTTTTTTCATTGTCTGCAACCTTTTCGCTAGACATGGGCTTGTAATGCATCCTCTTTTCATCGACAGAGACCTTATTATCTGGGTTAAGAGTTCCAGGGTCCAAACACACTGCCTTGTCATAGGTAACGTTTCTGTTCACCTGGACTTGGTTGTATAAGGTTCTATACAACTCTACCCCCATATAACGATCTAGTTCGTCAATACAACCTATCATTGGGTCAAATGCTGTCTGACGTGTTTCATACCAATTGTTAGGCCGTTCTTGGCACACTGATTTTGACTCCGTATAACTCCGTTTACCTGATCAGGATATAGGGCTCACGGCGGGTGTGACCAGTTGACAGGGGATGCGTACTCCTCCTAGGCACCTGATCCCATCTCTGGTATGTCCGGGGGTCCGTGTTTGTCCGACTATCTATTTTGTATCGCTTATAGGGGTTGTGAGATTGATCACTTCCTCGTTATCTTCGCCTTTCATACAACTTGTTTATCAGTAGCATGCTTCGATTTAAAGAAATGATCATACACAGAACAATCCTTTGCATATGAAAGGTGACGATAACGAACAATGATAAATCTCATAACTCCTATAAGCCATACAAAAGGATGAGTAAGCATCCCCTATAGACCGGTCACACTAGCCGTGAGCCCTATATCATGATCAGGTAAACGGAGTTATCCGTAGTCAAAATCAGTGTACCAAGAACGGCCTAACAATCAATTGAGGGATATAAACACCCTATGCAGGTGATAATGGAATATTGCTACATAAATATGGGAAGTTCGCGATGGAGAAGTTGTAACCGTCCCGTTTGTCATTAAGTCGAGTTTTAAAATATGTATATAATATACCTACTACAAACACAACAACATTATGAACTGAGACAAGCTGATTGTGAAGTTCTTGCACAGTTATTTCTTATTATTATCATTACAGTGGAGCATTATTAATCCGGTGCCTTTAGTTCCAGATTAATGAAGTGTTCACATAACTGAATCGCATTTTATATCTTCATATATGTACTTCGTTGGTGTGTAATATAAAATTAACTTAATTTATCAATTTGCTTTATTAAATAGTTCATGATGATGTTAACATTTCTTTGTCTACATATATTTACGTGTTCAATTCGTATATTTAATTAGGGCTATTAAATATATGTTCAGAATATACGAAACTATATACACCACACGCAATAAAAGCAAAGATTTCATTTTTCACTATCATCCAAGCCTTATTTTGATTCGCTCGCTAAGAAAAACTGAACTCAAAGTGACATCAAAATTTCTGGTGTTTACATGCACAAATATGAATTCTCATACAGTTTATAACTTTTCTACTTAAGATTTAAAAAAAAGTTCAACGGAATAACGAGGATCAATCGTATACAGGTACAATATACATACGTGCCTTTTAGGGATGAAGTTAACGATCATGTTGAAACTTAATAAATATATTTCACTTCAATCAGCAGTATGAAACAGAGTCCACGTTTTCACACCTATTCTAGAATAATTCTCACTTAATAATATACAATTCTTTTGATTTGAACAAGCCAATATCAACTCACGATCAGAAACCTCTGCATGATACACGTGCATCAGTTCAATGAACTACACGTGTATACATACGGCATGATATTCAATCTATTAAATTCTGTAAAGATCAAGATGATTAAATAAATAAAATTTACTGCAAATAAAGTATTCAGATCAGGTAAAAAACAAAACAAGATGTGTTTGTGAAACACCGATTCTCCCGTGTAGCCAAACCCCAAGCTGAAGGTAAAGAGGTCAAAACATTTGGTGCGAAAGCAAAATTGCAAAAGCATATTTGTTTCCTATTTTAATTTTTTACTGTACGTAGACATTTGTGACAAACAATCAATTCAAAACGGCAAACGGGACAACTTCAGCCTCTCCATTGCCATATTCCCATATTTATGTTGCAATATTCCATCGCCACCTCCATATGGTCTTGATGCCTCCTAACCGCTACGCGAGAGTATGTTCTGCGAATGATAAATAAATAAACCGAGGTAGGCTAATGACAACTAATGTGATGCCACGGGGAGTTCAAAGTCTCGCTTTAATAGCAATATTGCAAAACTGTTATGGCTACATGACTTTATTTGCACTATACAGACTGTCACTGGGTGAAAAGTGAAAATAACGAATAGTGATCAATCTCATAACTCCTATAAGGAATATGCCATAGAGAATTGGGCAAACACACACCTCTGGATATGGCAGAGTTGGGTCAGTTGCCTAGGAGGCATAAGCATTCCCTATCAATCGGTCACACCTGCCGTGAGCCCTATATCTTGATCAGGTAAACGGGGTAATCCGTAGTCAAAATCAATGAATCAAGAACCGCTTTACAATCGGTATGAAACAAGTCAGATAGCATTTGACCCAATGGTAGGTTGTATTGGCAAGTAGATCATTATAACGACCATAGAATTTGCGAAATGTTGAATTTGAATGAAACTTTATTGCCGAAAACCTAGGACGTATTATAATTATGGAAATCGAAAAGCTAATATACTTAACTGTCAACTGCGAAATAATGCTAGCAATTTATATGCTGATCTATTTAATCATTTTCTGGGGGATAATCAAATATGTGATATGTGTGGAAATATTTTTGAAACTGTATTTCACTTCATGATTGTCCAAAATACAATTTACAAAGACAAAAACTATTTAAAGTTTTAGCAATTTGCAATTTCAGTTATCCATTGAACGTATTTTGAATGGAGATAACAATATTACATTCAACTGTATGAAAAACGGGAGGATTTCAGTTTCTCCATCGTCAACTTCCCATATTTATATAGCAATATTCCATTATCACCTGCATATGGTGTTTATATCTCTCAACTGATTCGATACGCAAAAGCTTGTTCTGCATATAGTCAGTTTTTAAATCGAGGTAAGCTACTGACAAACAAGTTGATGGTACAGAGATTTCAACAGTCTCGATTGAAGTCAGCATTTCGCAAATTCTATGGCCGTTATGACTATCTAGTTCGTCAATACAACCTATCATTGGGTCAAATGCTGTCTGACGTGTTTCATACCGAGTGTTAGGCCGTTATTGGCACACTGATTTTGACTACGGATGACTCCGTTTACCTGATCAGGATATGGGTATCACAATGGGTGTAGCCGGTCGACAGGGGATGCTTACTCCTCATGGGCACCTGATCCTACCTCTGGTGTGTCCAGGGGTCCATGTTTGCCCAACTATCTATTTTGTATTGCTTATAGGAGTTATGAGAATGATTACTGTTCGTTATTATACATACATATATATATATATATATATATATATACTACTCAAAATTTGATAAGGATCATAGATATTTTTCTGTTTAAAAAATTAATAACTGCATAACTGGCAATATTGTGTCCAAGTGAAATCAAAAACATCTTCAACAAACTTGCACGTGCAATTTCATGCCATGGGGAATGCGTTTCTCATCACAGTTTATGCTTTTGCTACCATTGCACGATTTTCACTCAGGCATCGGTGTCTGATTCTTTCTAAAATTTCAAACTCACTTGAGTGTTTACACTACGTTTATCAACACAATGCCCCCTCAACATGTAAGGCGTCGCCTGACGACAGAACAACTTGGCAGATGTATTGGAATGCTTGACACTGGCTATTCACAACGTGACATTGCAAATGCACTAAACGTCAGCCAGAGCGTTGTAAACAGGGCCTGGAACCGACAGCAAACTTTTGGTACAGCAGCACACCGACATGGGGGTGGTCGTCAGAGGTCGACAACCCAACGCCAAGACCATTTTGTGGCTCTTCAGGCACGACGCCATCCCTTCTGGACAGCAACCAGCCTACGTAACGACCTCCTGAACGCCTCGGGGGTGAATGTTTCCACTCAGACGATACGAAATCGGCTTCACAATGATGGTCTCAACTCGAGAAGGGCATGTGTTCGAGTCCCTCTGACTGTTTCGGCACCGGCGGGATCGATTGGACTGGGCTGAAGATCATGTCACTTGGACACAGAACGATTGGGTTCAAGTTCTGTTCACCGATGAGTCCAGGTATTGTTTGGACTTTACAGACAGGAGGCACCGAGTGTGGCGATGACAACGTGAACGTTTCCATGATGCCAACATCAGTGAACATGACCGTTATGGTGGTGGTTCCATCATGGTCTGGGGTGGAATCAGCAGGGATGGAAGAACATATCTTCATGTCCTGGAGAGAGGAACAATGACGGGGGTGCGGTACCGGGGTGAGATCCTCGATGTTTTCGTCAGACCCTACGCTGGTGCTGTTGGCCCTGAGTTCATCCTGATGGATGATAACGCCCGTCCTCATCGCGCCAGGGTGGTGGAGCAGTACCTTCAGCAGGAGACAATTGTCCGTATGGACTGGCCAGCGCGCTCGACGGACTTGAACCCGATTGAGCATGTATGGAACATGCTGCAGGTTGCCCTTTCACGCCGTAGAGCACAACCCACGACTTTGGCAGAGCTCGGAAACGCCCTGATGGAAGAGTGGAATAACCTTCCCATTGGAAACATCCGGGTGCTTATTGACAACATGGCTTGGCGTTGTCAAGCCGTCATTGATGCAAGGGGAGGCCATACCCGGTATTGACACTTCATCGACTAAGTGTAATGATGGACTATCCCCAAAAACTATGTAATTCTTTCTCTGGTTTGTTAACTTTTTGTAATGAAATGCCTTTTGGTGTTGTTATCAGATTTCAAGCATTCCGTATTGATAAAAGTTCATGCCGTTCATGAATTTTCATTCATAACCTGAATAAACGCGTTTCCCAGTCAAATTTACGTCTTTTGTTATGTTAGTGGTAAATTACACACATATAACCTAGTGATCCTTATCTAATTTTGAGTAGTATATAACATAATTAAAAGACGGTATATGTATATATAAAACATAAATAAAAGAAGGTATATAGATATATAAAACATAATTAAAAGAAGGTATATGTATATATAAAACATGATTAAAAGCCTAATTTGTACCTAGCTTCGATCTTTATTGAATGCTACATAGATTATAAAACTGTTGTATAAATGTGTTATCAACCTACGTTTAGTAATAAATTATGAAAGTGTAACTTCACAAACACGTGGATTTTCCTGCTAACACTGTTATTAAGCTTCGAGTATCAAATACATTTGTTTGGTGCTCAAAATTTTCAGTCGGAAACTGTCGGAGAGGTGTTTATTTTTGTTAATTTTGAAGGAAACTTTAAAACATTACCAATTTTATGACATCAAATTCCAAAAAGATTCAGTTTGCGGGAAATATTATTTCTATTTTGAAGAATTTTCACTTATATCGAGCATTAGGTGAAGTATTATTCATGACACTTTTGCTCGTGGCAGTGACAATTCTCTGTCCCGATGATATTTATCGCTCAATAAATATAAACAATAACGATTCAATATTGGCTGACTCGTCGCCCAGTATGAAAAGGTATCACTCTGTAAAGACTATAACTAAGGGACACAGACTCTTACAGAACGGTTGGTGTCCATATGATTATCCTTCGAGTTATCACGGATTTGTCATATGTTCAGTCGTCAAATAGGCAGTTTTGATACAAAATGAAAAGTCTTGGCACACTGATTTGACTGCGGATAACTCCGTTTACCTGATCAGGATATGGGGCTCACGGCGGGTGTGACCGGTCAACAGCGGATGCTTACTCCTCCTAGGCACCTGATCCCACCTCTGGTGTGTCCAGGGGTCCGTGTTTGCCCAACTATCTATTTTGTATTGCTTGTAGGAGTTATGAGATTGATCACTGTTCGTTATATTCACCTTGCATACCTACGGAATGATATCAGTTTCTCCATCGTCTATTTCCCATATGTATGTAGCAATATTCCGTTATCACCTGCATATAGTGTTTATACATGTATCTCTGAATGGAAGAGGTTTTCCAAGTTGCTAGAACTTGTAACTAATCCCTTTGTATATTCACACAATAATATATTCAAATCAAATCTCTCAACTGATTCGATATGCAAGATCTTGTTTTGGGTATGACCAGTTTTTAAAGCGAGGCAGGCTACTGACAAAAAAGTTGATGTTACAGGGGTTTCAACAGTCTCGTTTAAAGTCTGCATTTCGCAAATTCTATGGTCATTATAACGATCTAGTTTGCCAATACAACCTATCATTTGGTCAAATGCTGTTTGACATGTTTCATACCGATTTTTAGGCTATTCTTGGCACACTGATTTTGACTAAGCATAACTCCATTTACCTGATCAGGATATAGGGCTCACGGCGGATGTGACCGGTCGACAGGGGATGCTTACTCCTCCTAGGTACCTGATCCTACTTCTGGTATGTGCAAGGATCCATGTTTACCCAACGCTTTATTTTGTATTCCTTGTGTGAGTTATGAGATTGATCACTGTTCGTTATCTTCGCTTTTCTTTGATGATTGGTGGGTTGTTTTTTTTCGGAATACATTTGCTTCCTATCAAAAACTGTGAGATATTAATTACTAGAAATTCATTTGTTAGTAATCTCACTGGTATCTGGTTTTAGTACCAAAACTTGTGAAAAATTAATTTGTAATATTAATCTTATAATGTTGTTTACGGGATATATTGTGGCCTGAGTTACGTTGTGGAAACTAAGGAGTAATGTATCAAAGAATGGAATATCGGGACATAAATTTCAAATTGATAATAGACTTCTCTATAAACATTTCAATTCCCTAGATCATTTCATCTTGGTCATGAGGGGCAGAGTTCTGGCAAAAAATTACCATCATTCTAACAACGGAAATTTAAGTACCCCATTTCGTAGGCAACGAGAAGAACCTAAGATGCTACGTTACCATGTGGGTTCCATGATAATGGAGATGAGGGGAATCATGGGAACAACGTTTATGTGGTGGGACTATTTCCCAGCGCACAAAGAAAAAAACGTAGTCATGAATATGGTGCATACAAAAGACCAAATGTACACAATGTCTCATTTGATTCACTTTTAAACGTCAATAAACATGTACTAAACTCTGTTCCACTGAATGTTTGGAATACGTTATTTGAAAAAGCCAAAGCTAGTCCCTACTTGGATTTTTTCAACGCCAGGACAACGATTGAATTATGTGATTATGGGTGTTGCCTACAGGTTGTTTAATCCACCGGTTACGGGTGATAATGCTTCCGAATCCTGCCGTCAGTTCCTTAGATTTAAATACCGTAGATTCTGTAAACATAAGCAACATTTTTCATCATAGAATTACATCGTACATTTTATTTCAAGTTCAAGTTTGCGTCCTGTATTTCATACAAATAAACTTCTACTACTGCATCCACACTTTTTAACTATGAAGTTTACAGTGTTTAGATATAGACCATTTTATACGAAATCGACCTTTTTTCCACACCGCTAGACATATCTTTGCTGGTGATTTCGATATAGTTGAAATGACTATCAGAAGTCGTTAATAAAGTCCGAAATTCAGAGAGCCCCGATCTTTCAATTGGCGATAGAACATCTCTGTAATGATTTCTGTGGAAGATTACTCCAGATGATGGGCTAAATATGAAAAGGAAGAACGACACTTTGTCAGAATTTATAAAAAGAGGAAAATTAAAATATCGTATTAGATACATTTATATATTAAGTGCTTAGCATATGCCCCTCTGAGATTTAGAAAACCAGAAGTGATGAAAGGATTAAATAGCTAAATTGAGGAATTGTTTCCAGCTGACAAAATTAACATCGGCTTTGCAAGGCTCATTATTACAACTGTATTTTAAACGAATTTGGTCTTAATTTCACATTAGTAAGCCAATTTACTTCAATTTCCCTTTTAAAAGACGAAATTCTTCAAACGCAGGCTTCAGTTTTAGAGACATTTGATATTCCAGTCATTGGTACAAATAAATACCTATTCTGGATTACAAATAAAACTTCACAAAATCCCTTAGAAATAGAAATTTGCTAGATCCATTAAATGTTTTAGGAAGCCCCTATCTTTGCTCATCACAAAAATATTAACTGTTTTGAAGAAGAAACTTCAGACGTATTGTACCACAACACATGCGAGAAGTGGTGTAAATCAAATGTGGATTTCAAAAAATCTCAAAGAGCTTTTAGTACATTTGAAATCACAAACTCTTCCCCAATCAAACGTACGACCTTTCAACACTTCACACGACCATTCCTTATTACAAATTAAGCTTAATTCATCATAGACACTTGTTTCTGTAGTAAAAAAGGAAATGGTCATACAGGTATCTAGTAATCAGTCATTCAAAACATTTTTGAAAGTCATACGTTTTGATGTTGATTGAAAAGAATTTTGTGATTTCAAACTTTTTAAAAGTTCTTTAGAATGTTTTAAAATCCACATTTGATTTACACCAATTTTGGAATATGTTGTGAGAAAGCTAGGGTCTGGTCCTTCTACTGGTGTGGACACGGATCCGCGTTTGTCCTACTCTAAATATTTTATTTGTTATGGAATACTAGTACATGTATATGAGATTGTTAGGCCCGCCCTTCTTTGCACATTGAGTTTAACTACGGATTACTCCGTTTACCTGACCAAGATATAGGACTCACGGCGGGTGTGACCGGTCGACAGGGATGCTTACTCCTCCTAGGCACCTGACACCACCTTTGGTGTATCTAGGGTTCCGTGTTTGCCCAACTTTCTATTCTGTATTCCTTATCACTGTTCGTTATCTTCATGTTCTCTTTATCGTGCCAAAACGCATGACACGGGACCTCTTGTTTTTTTTTTATAAGGTCTCTTCCTAAGTACCCGTGACTCGCACCTATAAATGCCGAGTGTTTGGCAAAGGAGCGGTCAGTGAATTTAGGACTTGGGTTTGACGCGGCCAAGGCACGAGCGGCGCTAGAACTTACAACTCCCTGGTTAGGAAGCGGGCGTAATTGGCGGAAAATGAATTTTCAATGTTAGTTTTAAAATGATTTAACTTCTATCTATCTGTCTGTAAGTAAACACACTCTTAGTCAACACTCTTAATTATCCTATACATATAGCCACTAAAAGATTCAGTCATGCTGTAATAACGGTACGTTTTGTAGTTTATACATACATGTAAGAACCATTTTCAAGCACCTGAACAAATATCATTGTCCGTGCATGGATAACAGATTCGAAGATACCTACGGTTCGGTTTTGAATTTCAAATCACTATTTTAACCTAATTTTTATGATAATTTCAAACATCTAAAGCTATTTTGTGATTTATGTATATTTAGTGTTAGCGTTGTATATTTGGATATATGTAAATAAAATGACTGATGGTGTCATAAATATCAACACTGATTCACATCCCCAATCAACAAACGGCGTTCGTGTTAATCTTCCATATTGGAATACAGCAGTTTTCCCGCATTGATGGATAGCTATACAGGCCGCAAATGTTCAACTCATTAAAAAACCGATTTAATATCAGTTGATCCTTATGACTGTGTCAATTGAAATATTTAATATGTTCAAACAAATACAAATGGATTTCAATTTATCGTAAAGTCACATGTGCATGTGGTCATTTTACCGCTAATGGTAGAAATGCAATTCATTATAGCACTTTATATCATGTCTAGTTTCTTCGTCAAAGATACATGTATGTACATATAACATGAACAAATATTAGATACAGTATCTACATATTTAGGTCTGATAAGGCTAGCTTAAAGACTCGTGATTTAATTTCACACTCTTCCATTTACATCTAAAACAATATGCATATATAAAATTTGAAATATGTAATTTTTAGATTTAATGAGTAGAATAAAAAATAGATTATTTTAGTACTGTCTAGTTCATGTATATAATGCCTGGATAGTATAGGTTAAAAATGATTCAGAAGCATGACACCACTGCTTAATCACTACTGAAGCGTGGACAAATACCAGAGTACAGATGCAAGTGTCTGTGTGCTTTTATTTAAGAGACAATTCTCAATAGGGTTGTAAATCAGAGTTTTGTTCTGCTTCGAATTACCATAATCGATGGAAAAATAATAACTTACGACGATATTTACTGACGTTAACTCCCGAAGGAAAGTGTCATGTGATTGGTCCGCAAACATTTTCAAGACTTCTGCAAACTACACCAACTTCAAGTCGAAATCAAAATTTACAAGAACTATACCGCTTCTTTGAATACATGTAAACCCAAGTTACTTAATTGGACACTGATTTTTAAACAGGAACAGGGCAATTTAAAAAAAAAATTTTTTTTTTTATTAATTATGAATTCCCTTGTGTTTACCTATAAGAAATGATGAACCATTCTATAAACAAATGTTACAAAACAAAATATTGAAAAAGATACAAGTAATATTGCATGTCGTGGCTATTTTCGATGATTTTTACACTGACAAATTGCCACAGCCTTACAACTGAAAATGATATGTTGAACTACTTTCATTCCACATGTCACATGTCAGTAATCAATGCACACCATGTGTTAGATTCCAACGAACCTTGAGAACAAAGCATTTCATTGAACTTATCACAGACCGCATCAATACTAAAACACTGAATACTCAATGTCGTGTGATCCCTTCAAAACACTTTATTCAGCTCTGTGTGTACTGAAATACCACAAGTTATAATGAAACACAATCAATGGAAATATTTAATACCTTTACCCATAAAATTTCATAAAAACCAAATTGCTTGATATCACGTAAACAAACGAATGCTAAGTGGGGGTCCTGATAGTAAGAAATATATTGTTAATATGCTGAGTACCCCCCGCTATGTTGTTGTTAATTATGCAATACAATACACACATTCGATTCATTTCATTCATTCAGCGAAAGATGGAATGAACAAGGATGGTATTTTGTTTTTTATATGGTAGATGAAATATGAATCTTTTTCATTTTCAGATTTGTACTTGCCCAACTCAGCTGACCGCAAAGTCGTTCACAGCCACAATATTTAATGTCACAGTGGTCAGATTTGTCATTTATGATTAGCAATTCGTCATTATTTTATTCGTGATTTGCTCAATAGGTTTCCTTACTGTAACAGAGATTGTGAACTTCTTTAATGGGACAAAGGCTGGTGTTGTTATCCCTTTAAACTTTCACTATCTCATCTGTGAATGATGTATTTAGTATTAAAGCAGAGTCCGTAGTTATTGAGGTCCGGTTAGTTCAGAAAATATCACGTAGATGCAAAACTTGGAGTAGAATGTTGACAGGCAGACAGGTGTTTCTGAGTAATCAGTTTATTAATTCATTTACACCTGACAGTGGTTTGTTTTATGTGGACCCGAGGAAAAAAGTACAATTGCAGTTTTAAAGAAATTAACTTTACCTTCTATAAATCACTTCAAAGTTTTAAAATTGATAACACAGCGGTTAACAGTTGACAATGGGTTTACCTATTCATTTGCAGTCTTGTAGAATAATTATTTTGACTGCACAAAACGCAATGGGTGTGATAATCAACATCATTCACCTACTTTTATTTCAAAAACGAAAACAAGGCAAAATTTATTGAATTGAATGCATTCTTCCTTCTTTTTTTGTAGCACTTTCTACTAGACTGAGAGAAAACAAAATACTCATGTCATTTTTCTTGTGATGGCTACATTGCATAAAGTCAATTTTGCGAATCCTCAATGCCGTGTTTTTGCACTCGTCCATTTCCTTAATCATATATTGTCCTGTTGTTGTCAAACTGTCTTCTAACTTCTTGTAACTTTTTATGCGCCAGGCGCATTTTTTGTATGGTTTCATGGTTTTGTTGACAAAGAGAAAAACCGACACTTCTGTCTGAGAGATAATCAGAAATATAATCACGTAAAATATCAATTATACACCTCGTAACTGATAAATTGTTGTTTTCGAACGATTTGACAAGTTTTATCAATTAAAGCAAGTCATAAGAAAATTGTCGATTTTCCTACAGTGTAGCCTGCATTATTCGTTACTCGTGTCACATCGACCAAGGAATGTTACAGAACCAAATAGATTTTATCATTCAAATATATCTTGTTTAGTGAAAATATATAGATAGATTGATGTCACGAGTAGCAAGTGTGCGAGTACTAGTTTAAACCGGTGCTTCTCAGTGCAGTCTGAAAGTCACGCGAGTTTAATATGAAGAAAGCATGAAAAAAAATGTAATGCTCTCAAAGGAAATAGCCTATAGCTTAATTTGTTGATATCTTATGTGCCTTAAGCGTTGCAATTGAGGGTCCAGTAATTACGCATATTTGCCAGTCCGCTTGCGAAGCAGTGTTTGTAGACATTCAGTTTTTTTGTGAAAATGTACCCCTATTCCGGGCCCAGATAAGATATATTGACCTTAATTTTCAGTTTTAAAAGAAAATAAAAATCAAGTAACCAAGCATTTCATGATCAAAGCTGTAAGAGATGTATTCCCGTGCATATCCTTTTAACATCAAAGTGTTCAACGAAATCAAAAGATGCATGGGGGCATGTTCAATTCAAATTCCTCTTTCTCCTTGTCAATATAAATCAAGAGGCATTGTTTCTTTTCTTTTATCCCAGCACCCATTACACGGATGTCCCCTATCATATGCCATTCATGATCATTATGGATACCTTTTCATAATGATTTCGCTCCCTAAACATCGCTTACTAATGAGAACAATATACGAATTCAGATCAAAGAAAATGATTTTAAGAAGAACTGAGCATTCATATATATACGTCAATCTTTTCTTTACATGTGGAATAATTATCTCAGTTCTGTGTACATTTTTGTCTTGCTTTATGAAGTCAGTTAGCATCACCTCGGCACCACATATGGATTAATTTGTCTAAATATTGAATTTTTGCAGTCACAAATGACACACGGAGATTCTGTGTAGTGTTACTGTGTTTTATCTGGGAACTAGCAGCAAAACTGAAATCGAAAAACAGATGTCGCATATCTTACGAAGAAATGCAAGTTAAATATCACGTTCACAATCTGGGTGTTTGTATTCAAATATTACACGAGGCGTTTGCAAACTCTTCTGCAATCTCGTGGGTGTCATGTTTACTTGTCGGCTTTTCTAGCACTGCTTCGACCTTCAGGTACCCCGTTATATTGCAGATATAAAATGACAAGTAGTTGATGGATTTAATTTTCTAGACCATTTCCAAGTCCACTTTATCTGTATATTTGTAGCATTTGATTCTACATGGTTGTACCATGGCCACTGTGATCTACCCGATTCACCCAGTCGCGAAAATGTAATCATTGTCCAAGTAGATGCAGACCGTATATTTCATTTATGGAGGAAATCATGTAGAAAATTATCACATTTGATAAACTTTACGCCATAACAAAATATAAAATGCGTGTATCGATAGGATACCTGTTAGGTGTCCCAATGACTCCTCCCCTCCCCCCCCCCCCCCCCCCCAACAATCTACTCAGAATTTGTGCGGTTTGGTCATGCCACATGTACAATTTCTTGAGGTTACAATATAAAACCAATAAATTGCTAAATTGACTATTTTCAAAGAAACTGTGCATGACTATGTATTTCTATTCATACGTCACGGTACTTGGCTGGATACTTTGATAACCGTAACACATCACTAAACTCTTGTTAAATAATGCACAGTTAGTGTTAATGTGGTGCACAGAACTTTACATCTTCTGACAAAACTGCCAATTACAGAAGCAACATCATACACTCATGAAAATAAACTTAATGACCATTTTACACTCAGTGCTAAACAAAGTATTCGATGTTGATGGAATATAATTATCAAGTTAAATGTAATTGGATATTATACGATGTACATGTATTTTGGGTAATTTATGGCAACCACACATGTATATGCACTTCTTTATAACTATACATGTATTTGTGAATTATTTATATTTTTAGCATTTCCTACACAGTTCTATAATTTGTAGATCAGAGTTTAAAAAAGTCTATTCAATTATATATCTCGTGTTGGATGACGTTAAAAACTCCATTTACCCCGCTATTTCACACAATCAGCATTCCATTCAATATCTGAATAAAAGCTAAATGCATGGAATAAAATTCCAATTACTTTTAATGCCATTTACGAGAATCCATGAAAAATGTTCCCGTTTTTTTTTCTTCGTGTTAATGTTTTAGACCCATCTAGAGGTGTTCAGTTGTATCCTGACTAGTGCAGATAATTGCTTTAGTGAATAGAAGAAAATTTTGCTTTAAACAATTACACATCATTGATGTCGAAACGTTTGAAATCAAGGGTTACTGCAAACAATAGGTCGTTGACTTCCTATATATAAAACCAAGTTTAGTGATTTAATCACTCAACGATTGTCCAGCTAGTCTTAAATTCACTGGTATGAAAGATTTACATGTACGTTACGTACGCCTGACTGTGAATAAGGTTGAATTAATTTATTACTCGTATCAGAAATCAGTCTGATTAATTTTTGTTCATAGTTTTGTTGACAAAAAAAATATTACTTGCAATTGCATATATCAATGAACCATATAAAAACCAAAATGATTTTATAGTTTAATAAAAAAAAAAAAATATTATACATCTATTATTATCACTAAGGTGAACCCTTCCCGGGGCTGTTGCATTAAACCATCATAATTTCATGTATATTTACAATACTTATATAGACTTCAGTTCAAATATGAAACCAACACAGATTTAACGATTTTGCAATTATAGCACAGATAAATTGAAGTTAAAATCAAAAGTTATCATTAGGCAATTACACATCGATTCTGAAAATCATAGTAAAAGGCGAAGATCATCCTTTTTCCGTCGTAGACACCATCAAACGTTCACCAACATGCTGCGATCATGAAAACAGAGGCTCGGCTGACCTTTATGGTATTCGAATGATCTGATGAGTTTGCATATTTTAAGTACAGATCAAAATTGATGCATGTCTATGATATTATGAGACTGCGAATCTATGCCTATCCAAAACAGTAGTGAAATTTTATGTTCAGCTACCAAGTTGTTATATTTCTGACGAAATAAATAAATGTCAGGTTGAATTAGTTTAAAACATGACGTCTATTTCAACGTCACGATCAATATATCCCATAGGGTATCATTATTTGAAATGATGCAATAAATTTCGTACAATCATGTATAAAGCAAAACTTAATGTAAAAATTGAAAACGTTCATCAAATTACACAAATGTTTGATTTCATAGTGTTTTTATGTGCCTTTTAATGATATTTCAAACTAAACAATCTGACAATCATTGTAGCATCCTGTATTAAGGCACGAGAATGAAACATCCCCCAGCACTCCATTGTGAAATGTTGATTTCCGTGTTGTATCCGTTTAAACCTGTGTACTTCGTTTTTCACGGCAAGTTTGTTTGCAAACTAGCGCTCACGGATGTCGGTAAATGGTGTCAATTTAAGAGATGTTATTTTGAATTTTTCTTCACTATTTCAATCCACAAATATCTATGGAACAAATTGGAAATTGTCAGACCCGCACAATTTGATACATGTACTATGAAATGGTTGAAAAATACGGGCTTGTTTTATGTGAGGGAGGAATATTTGGGTTTTCTTTAAAGTATCTACAGCGGAGCAGGGGAATGCATTGATATCACGTTGTTCGCTGTCTATTTAGGTGGAGTCGCACTTAATCAAATAAAGCAATTAATTGCAGACGACACGTGAACACTCTAGCATATGTATTTGTCGACCTTGACATCAATCAATTAGAATATAAAGTTTGAAATCCGTACAGTGTGTTTTGTCTCCGTTCATTTTACTTATAATTTTTCATTATTTACAAGACAAATTTAAAAATCATGTGAAAAATTAAACCGATCTTTAGAACTATTGTTCATTTCACGTGCAGATCGTTTACACATAGAAAAACCAATAATAAAACCACAAATTTCATGACGTAATTTGGTACACTATATTACAAGACTGTTATCTCTTACACGGCGGGTGTCGACAGGAGATGCTTACTCCTCCTAGACACCTGATCCCACCTCTGGTATATCCAGGGGTTCGGGTTTGCCTTACTCCTTTATAGGAGTTATGAGATTGATAACTGTTCATTATCTTCACCTTTTCATGTATGTAATACGCAATAAAAAATACAATGTTCGATGATTTTGATAAATTTCAATTAATTAACATCACACTGAATGTTCGGCAGTATTGACCTATACAATACAATATGTTAATGTTTGCACCCAAACTACAGCATGGGATGCATGCTAGTACATGTATCTTTATTCATTCATCGAATGTTTTGTTTTTTGTATACATGTTGGTATGCTGAACGTACCAAATGTTGTGTCAGATTATTCGTGACTGAGAATGTATATGTAATTAGTTTTCTCTTTGATCCACACAATCTAGTCCATTATTCTTTAATGAGAATCTCATAATTTGTTAAGTTTTATGACGTATCTTACAGGCGTACGGGATTTAATCAATTATAGGGATTGTACAAATTTACTTGATTCTGTCAGACACAATTTAGAATAATCGCCACGTTAAGACTGACTCTCCCTTTTCTGGTCGTTTTCACGCCATCACAATACCCAAGTGGTAGGACATGTCCACACTACCGAACATTTGCAGCACATAAATACTTCTACCAATTCTTTTACATGCATTATATCGGGAAAAGCTGTACCTAATTTTCATTCAATTCCTACTTGACTCTTGGCAGCTTCGTACTATTATACATATTGTTGTATATAACAGATTTGACGCCTACAACTGCTACTGTGGCAGAACAGACAAACCACCCATTGTAAACGTCTCGGAGTGTTATGTTGTTAGCGTCGTCCAGTAGGAGTCAAATTTTTATGAACACAACATCAGTATTTTACGTAATCAAGAGCTAAATCACGAATGTTGACGTATTTACCGCTCCGAGGCAACGCGAGGAGGTAACTCCAATCCACATGGGTCATACTTAACGTCAACCTCTGTCATTTGACGAGATATCTTGGGTTTCATGATTCATCACTTCCAAGGTCCAATATTCTTCCCCTTCGCACATTAAGAAATTTGGGAAATACTGCTTTACTGTGTTGTGCTTGGGATAAAAATTGTATTTTTGTTGCTCATTTATAATTAACAGATAATTTGTCATGTTGCAGCAGATTTATCATGCGCGCACACTTAGTGTTGCAATTTACAACAATACTATTGTTTAAAATTTTGTTTGTCATTCGGGTGAGATTAAAAAAAAAACATATCCTCTTTCACGGTAGACATAGTAACAAACACTCACTACTAAATAACCCTGAGTGTCTAGTATGAGTTTGTGGCACTTCAATTGAAAATGGTGATGTCTCTATATGAAAAGAGTATACTCGAAAAGATGTTATACTCCAGGCAAACCATAGTTTCTACAAGATGTTCGTCATTGTTCTGTTTAGTAACTTAAAGATATACCCCCCTCGTGTGCAATAAGTAATGTCCTGTACACAAATAGCGAACATGCACTTTAGAAAATCAAGGTAATTGCTTTTGACATCCTTGCACCTGTATGCATGTTACTTTAAAGTTAATTGCAGCTGTTCTTTCATACATTAAAGAGTTTCTTTACCTTCCTTGACCTAAATAAAATAAACATACCAATAAACCGAATTCCCGACTAGAGATGAAAAAGACATATTACAGTCCTAAATTTAATCTGAGGGTTTTCATATATAGCTCTTTGTTAACTTGTTGAAAACAAGAGTCAAACAAGAAAACGTCGATGTTTCCAATTGTTGCCCAGTGAAACATTTTTTGTTGAAAGGAATATGCTGGTTGGAAGATATCTTTAACATTTTGCCATTAAAACACAAATGATAGACAAACTTTGACCAGATCAAACTTTCAACTTACATGTACGCGCATGTCAGATTACGTTAGAAAGTAATAGGGTAGTTTACACAGGTTTTGTCAGAACCACATGGTTCCTTACTTGTTTTATTTCAATATTCATGCGTTGCGTATTTCAACAATAGTAATAAAATAATATTTTATATACTATGGTATTATTTCTACATTACATGAAATGTTTTCATTGAACATATCCATAGTTACTCCTTTTGCTTGTGGACAGGACTTCTATCCCACCTCCTGAACTTTTCTAATGATGACAAGGTGAATCTTATGACATTCATGAAAACGGTTTCTGTGAGGGATGATTTCATTGAAATAACAAGAAACTTTGGGCTACATCGCTCACCTGAGTCAACATGGCACAGCTCCTGATCAACTGCTGTGTATTTTAAAAGGTTTTTTTAATGCTTATTTCCAAAAACATTGACACCATATTGTGGCCCTAACCTAGCTCCAGTGGGTCATGCATGATAGAACTTGAACTCACACATGTGCATGCCTCAACACCAATACGATTTAACATGACCTTGCTGTTCTAGAGAAGATTTTTCTTGCCTGTATTTATGCATCATGTTAAATTTGATCCACCCTATCCCCAAGGTTATTGCCTTGAAAACAAACAAAAATTCCTTGAATCCACACAACATAGTACAGTTTGCATTTTTATATGAGTATGGCCCTTGTACTCTTGAAAAACATATGTTCTAACCAATTTCCAAAATATTCTCACATAAAGATCTCCAATTGTGGTCCTAAACTACCCCCTGTGGACCCTAAATTGAACAAAACTGAATTTCAACTCGCACATGTACTACCTGAATATGTTTGCATATTAACATGACTAATGATGGTCCTGCTGTTGTTTAGATGAAGAATTTTAAAGATGTTTTCCAATATATTTTTCTGAAAAACTTTTTTATTTTAAGAAATATTTTGAATATTCAGTTGCGACTTATCATACTCATGATAACTTCTCCCGTCAAATTCCCAATCACAATCACTCAAACTCCTATATACTCGTAAATATATAAAGAAGCGCAGTCCTCCAGGCTGCAATAAATGGGACTGTACACATGAAATTTTCTACGTAAACGTTGCATGATGTCTTGTGATTAAGACGATATGATTTACATAACTACTGAAAAGTAGAATTATTTGAGATTTGTAAAAAAAAAAATGTAATGCATATACAGTAAAGTTTATACATCTAAGTCTATAGTGTATAGCACACTGAGCAATGATTAGTTACCCTAGAGTCTTTTAATTCACACGATCGCGACTCATATCTAAGGTCGTTGCTCCTTGATACACGCAACGTGTAGTCAGGCGAAATGATGTTTAATTTCTACTTACTTTTACAACTCATAATAACTTGATTAAATGCAATGGAACTCTATGGTTTGTAAGAAGTGAAACGCTACACTTTTCTTGGTCTGGGTTGTAAATAAAATTTGTATCATGTCGTCGGTTTGAATAAGGTTGTACACACACTCGTGAATTTTTATAGAACGCAAAAATAACAAAGTTTGATATTGATTTTCAAAAAGACTAGAAAGGAAGCTAGATTTTGATATCCAAAATCAAGATTGTAGATGCGAAACTAGAAAATATTCCAAGGAGAAAAGTGTTGGGCGTTGTACTTCCTTCTAAACTATACAGGGTAAAGACATTTAGTTGTAATTGATAGAGTTTTTAAGCTGCACACGAATCCATACATACCGTATCTAGTTTTCACAATGATTGACCAATTAAATAATCATTATTTAGTATAGATGTATATCAAAAGCAAGTCAATGTCCAGGTTGAATTTCTTAATAATTAGTTTTAAAAATAACTACTTCTTTTCGTATAGAAAAGTACGCTACTCAAATTGATGAATTATCATATCCACGACTGAACAATTACAATAATTATTACTGTACCGACAAGAGAAATTGTCAACTCATTGCATTTCAACAAAAAGTACAATTCAGTGTGAAAACACAGTATATCTCCCACCGGAATCTACCATCAGAACCGGGGTGTCATGTGACAGTTTTTTATAGCAACTTCTCTAGACTACCCGTCGTCCGCCATCCGTTGAAATTTTGATACTCTATTAATATCCTTATAAAGCTTTGTAAATTTTCTCAGCTTTCATGCCTGTATTACAAATTACACGTAAACCGCTTTTGTTAAGGTTTTAAAAAATATGTTTGTACAGTTTCAAGTGACGAACCCTTCACATACGTTTCACTGACGTGCGATTCATACAAAATGCTGTTAATATTTATGTACCTGCACTAATTCATATCAAATATCGGACCATTGAAGAATTATGAATGAAGACGATCGTACCACATAGCGAGATTTTAGCCGGCGTGGGAATATGCAACACAGGAGGTACAGGTATAAATCATTCCATAAATACACGGGTAAGTCAACATAGAGGTTACCGGGTATGGAATTTAATAACAGACTCTTTTCTTTGTAAAAGCGAAAATAGGATGAGTGTTTTGAAAAATTCTCAAAAACAATAATTATTGCATGAGAAAATATCACATACGAATTCAAAGCTTTCTTATATAATTAGGTTTTTAACAGGAACATTCTTTCAAAAATTTCTTCTTAAGAACCACGAGGTTGCAAATTAATACACAACCTTCTTCACCATAGTATGCTCCTTGGGTTCACAGCAGAGGTATAAGATTTTATATAAAAATGTAGTAAAAATCTTGTTAAAAACATTACAAGCGTACCGTTGTATGAAACTGTCATTTTGTCAAATTGATACGCAGGCATTCAGGGTTTATTCAAATATGTTCACGCCATCACTTTTAGCGCCGGCCAGGATAGGGGTTTCAATGTCTATATAGGAATATCCAGTACATGTAACAGAAAAGAATGTCCCAAGAACCACAAAGGTTATATGATTATGTCAAATGTATTTTCATGTAGTTTAGATTTGAGGTTGTTCACAGAATTACTTTATTAACGTTTGGACAGTGCTACAAATTAACATAAAAGTTTTGTCTGAAGAAGCACATTGGTAAATATGTCAAATTAATATGCATGCATTCTCGTGCAATGCATATGTAAGTTTTTTCATCATCACACCTGGAGGTTCAATGGGATCACAAAAAGGGTTTAAGATTTTTGTATAGAACCTCTGTTTGAAGATCCACAAGAGATTAAAATGCTATATAGGGCTCATGACAGGTGTGACCAGTCGACAGGGGATACTTACTCCTCCTAGGTACCTGATTCCACCTGTGGTATGCCCAGGGGTCCGTGTTTTCCCAACTCTCTATTTTGTATTCCTTACAGGAGTTATGAGATTGATCACTGTTCGTTATCTTCACCTTTTCATACATATATTTTCATCTCGAATCAAATCTGTTCACACCTTGACCCTCGAGACCAGATTATGCAATAAATAAGATTTGATTTATGTCGGGAAAAACCAGTTGTTTTAGCAAGCGATTTGGTCCGTGGGCCTCTAGCTGTTCAAGGATCGGTGGACAATATTGTTTAACTTTCTATATACCGGTAGGCTGACTGTTGATGTTTGAAACACATTTCCCGATCAATCATACCTGTTAAACATGTTCAATATATGTGCACATTTCTACTTTGCTTTTTAAATATGATTCATGTGTTTTCTTTTCTTAAAGGGAGTGGTGTAATAGAAGCCTTGACATTTTAATCCGATACCAGAATTGGTTAAGCCCGCATCAACAGATTTTCCTCATAAGGCATTTCCGTTGGGAACATTTCCAATACCAATATGTAATATTGCCGTTAGCAAATCCAAATGACATGACATCTTTCCGAAAATCGCTACCATTTATGATGGAGCTCCCCTTTTATGGTTTGTTGAATGCATACTTATTCTATTTAAATCACTTGCTATTTCATTTTTATGCACAAATTGCTAGAATTTACAACTAAAACGAAATTACTCCATATTTTATTATATATCTTTCCATTGAGATGCCTTTTATTTCATAGTAATATATGTTTTAAAGAAAGAAGTAAAATCTTATTTGGATTAAGATGAAATTCTACTTGTATGCTTATAGGTCGCTTAAATAGACCATAACGCATTGGTATTTCGCGTACTCCTAATGTGAATACTCAAACTAGGAAAGCGTCAGAAGTTGAAAGGTTTACATACAGGCAGGTGCTCTGCATGGTCAAGTATGAAATGTTCCAATATTGGTTGCACAAAGAGCAAATTACTTGAATATCCGGGTTTTGTTCTTCACAAAAAATCCCCTGTGGCAATTGACAATTAATCGATAGTGTGGAGTCTGGCATATCCGTTAAAACTTCATGCATAAGATCTCTTTTTCTTGTTTGTTTGATTTGTGAGGTTAATGATAAGACAATGAATCTTTGAAAACGTGTTACAACAAGGAATGGATGACTACTAAGCAAACATTTTCCTTCGGCGAAGCCATTGTGATCTTGTGTCGTCATTACGCTTGCTTGATATTTTATTTAACTTTTTTTAGTTTGCAAGCTATGACCACATCAAAACAACTAAAGAAAAATGTTCTTCATCTCTGACGCTTCATTGAAAATCGAAAACATCAAAACGAATTTATTCAATTCATGTGAAACATTATTATGTTGCAGAACATTATGCAGAATGGCGAGTGAATCATGTAGCTAAACTAAAATTCTATGTCACTTATACGTGCCTCGGTAATCGGATGTGACATCCAGCCAAAACCGAATAATATACTGTACGATAATAAAAGATAATATGTACATTAATTCCATAGCAATCCAGTGAATTTCTGCCAACTGCAGATTCCGAGTCACACTCTATGCGCAATAAAACAATCAAGGGACAAAAATTTATACAAATTATGGTCTATATGAGGTACATGGCGACCTCAAATATTCTTATTGCCTCCTACACGTCCATAAATACAATCAAGGTAGCCAGTGACTCCAAAAGTTACATTTAATTCATGTTGTCTGAAAGAAACAAGCCAAATTTGTATTACCACTTGACCTGAACTTTGAAGGCGTGTATCGATCATAGATAAATCCATCCCTGCCTTAGAACTAAAGGAGAGGAAATTAGTCCGTTTACCTTATCAAGATATAGGGCTCACGGCGGGTGTAACCGGTCAACATGGGATGCTTACTCACCCTAAACACCTGATCCCACCTCTGGTGTGTCCAGGGGTCCTAGGGATCACGGCGGATGTGACCGGTCAACAGGGAATGCTCACTCACCCTAGACACCTGATCCCACCTCTGGTGTGTCCAGGGGTCCTAGGGCTCACGGCGGATGTGACCGGTCAACAGGGAATGCTCACTCACCCTAAACACCTGATCCCACCTCTGGTGTGTCCAGGGGTCCGTGTTTGCTCTATTCTCAATTTTATATTGTTTAAAGGATTAATAACACCGACCAGTGTTTCTGACACTCTTTTTAACATTTCAAAAATTATTCCAGATTTAAGCAATGGGCATTTCATTATTTACTATCACAAAAAATGTCATAGTTTTTCTTGCCTCCGTTTTCAAGATCATTCTAGTCTCTCTTTACAGAGGAAGCAAGTTTCCCTTTTGTATTACAAATGAAGTAAAGTTGTTGCGACCTTGTCGATTTTGTTTCCCTTAAATATGAAAGGAAACTGAAAGTTTATGGGTGTATGATTATGTACATGTGTAATTCATCTTGTGAACTGCTATCAGACACAGGACAATGTCATACAAGTTATGCATTCTTGTTTTTCATTTGAATGCAAATGGTCTTTTTCTGCTCTCTAAACTCATGGAATATTAAAGCGATGAAATGTTGGCCTGAAAAAAAAAATGAACGCTCATTGTTTTGGTTTGTGCAAGTGCATTGGTAAGATAAATATTATTATACCATTCTAAACAGTTCCATGAAAACGCGCCATCAGATGAAAGTTTCTTAGTACAATCGGAGGTTCGCCAACTATGCAATATTGTGTTAAAAAAACGCAGAACACAAACAAAAACTTATGCATATCTTGGGATTATTCAGTTGTTTCCGGGCGTACATATGACCTACTGAATTCCACCAATAGTGCGTTCTCTTGGAATGAAAATATGGTATTCATGTGCATATTACATAATATAAACATTATAATGACAGGCTTGGTGAGTGACAGCTGTGTTTCTAGATAGTGATAGGTTCAAAGTAAAATGACTTTTCAAGAATTGTATAAATGTCTGTTTCCTCGAAGATTTAAAGAATATCTGATAAGTTTGCACATACTGACACCATGTTTTTCCATTTTAAAGTTTAGAAATGGATTCCTCAATCATATTCCTATTCGAGGGGAAAACCCATGGAACTATTGATTTTGTTGCACAGTTAGCAGGTCCTTGATATTTTGACATTGATAGCGAGTTCTAATGGTAATACGTATATAAGAGAGAATTAGTTCAAAATCCAAAGTTTTGGGTACATCGTTTACCGTTCGAGTCACGTGACCTATGTAAGATGTCGCCATAACACATCTGCACAACTTGTACCAAGATTTTTCCATTGACTAGCGTTCACGAATAGTTCCAACACGCAGATAACATTACGGAATTGCACACTGTAAAATAGATTAGATATCCAGGTGATTCCGAGCTGCTACAGATTGTGATGTTAACGCAACATATTTCAGTATCAACTGAACTTTATATCTCCACAATAGAGATAATAAGCAGTATGAAAAACAATATACATTGTAGTAATTGTTTCATAATTCAATAATAAATAAATATTTGTTACATGTTTGACAGCAATGTCAGTATTTTTCTTTCAACCATACTTGATTCTAAAGGCAAAAAAGAGAGAGTAAACATCTGTAACGTTAATTCAAGAAAAAAATTCATTCGGATATAAGTGGATTATTTTGGAAAAACCCAAACTGCCCAATTAAAAGGCATCATAGCAGGTAACAACTATACACATATATATTTAGTTCACAATCAGTCATTAAACAAACTTAGTTTGAAATAGAAATTGTTTGCCACATAGCACGTTTTGCTGTTTTACATAACAGTGAAGCTAAATATAACGTCACAATGCACTGTTTACATCCCCCGCGTTAAATGAAAAGGCGGATCAAATGTTGAAAGCCGTGTTGCAAGATGTTTCGACAGCTGTCCGTACATGTCCGGATAACTTCGGAATTTTCTGATTCTACGTGCCCGTTTTGAATAAATTTATACATAGAAATATAAACTTGCTGTGCTCGCTGTAGCACCGTAAACATATTATTAAATAATTCTGTTAAGTAATATAATGGATACATTTTTGGAATTTAATCTGGCTTCGTAATTCAAATGTTTGAAATGATATTGATGAAAGTTAACAGTATTTATCATTAACTATATGTATAATGCAAATATTCGATTTTTTAAGAACTACATGTATCCCATTGCACATAACTTAAAGAATAATAACATATTCTTTCAGTCAAGCACTATTAAAAGGAACTCATTGCAAGTGCGCTGGGAAGTAATAAAATTGAGCAATTTGAGATATTTATAGATATACTTATGCTTGCTCTAAATATTTTTTGCAAAATCATGTAACCATTATTATTTGTCGCCTCATTTGCAAAATTGAATTTATTTGCAGAACATCTTGAATAGCTTCACGCTATCGTACAGGAACATTAATTACAAAGAATGTGTAAATTGCGTGTTTATTGCTGATACTGTTGGAAATTTACATAATATAGCAGAATGGAAGAGTGTATTGATGCGAAGATAATAAGTGATATTTAGAAATGGTTTGGTCTACGGAAATTGACAAACATATATTGATAAACAAACACTAACTTCTCAGAATGTATATTACACAGTAAACATAAGGAACACAATATTAAGGGATTCACTTCGGAATTGATGTTCGTTCAATGTTTGAAATAATAGAAATATTGCTACTTAAATATGGGAAGTTGACGATGAACCTGATTTCCTCCCGTTTGTCATAAATTTGATATGTTAGTTTGCCGTCAGCATCTCTCTTCAATAAAATATCCAAATATGAAGCAGATATGAAAGATTTTGAGGTGTCTTTTATTTCGAGTTTACTGGTATGTATTGAATCGACAATGGCGACATGAACGAAAATGAATGATGTCAAAAGATTGATTTATTGAATATTGTTTAACATTCTTCTCTTTTTCACTCATATGGAGACTTCTTGTCAATAGATAAAGCGTCGTCGATATATCTAAGTGAAAAGGCTACAGTAAGAAATTGTTTTTGAATCTTTTGAATGAAAGGTGAAGATAACGAATAGTGATCAATCTCATAACTCCTATAATGTAAAACTTATACGGTACCAATTTTGATGCACCAGATGCGCATTTCGACAAATAATGTCTCTTCAGTGATGCTCAACCGAAATGTTTGAAATCCGAAATAACTATGAAGTTTTAGATCTAAATATAGCCAAAAACAGCGTGCCAAACAAGTGGAGCCAAGCAATACAAAATAAAGAGTTGGGCAAAAACGGACCCCTGGACACACCAAGGGTGGGATCAGGTGTCTAGGAGAAGTAAGCAGCCCCTGTCGACCGGTCACACCCGCCGTGAACCCTATATCTTGATCAGGTAAACGGAGTTCAAAAGTCATACGTTTTGAGGCTGTTTATTTGGGAAATGTTTTGTAATTTCAAGTTTGCTAAAAGTTCTTTGTATTTTAGAATCCACATTTGATTGGCATTTGCTTGTGGAACAGTAGGTCTGTTATTTGTGATGTATAAACTTATACTGTATATCTACTAATCACATATACCGCAATGTCCATTCGCGTCAGATTTATACGTGATGAATCGGACTCGCGGAGAATGTGACCGGCTGACAAGGAATGCTTGCTTCTACTAGGGACCTAATTCCACGTCTGGTATATCCAAGGGTCCCTGGTTGCCCAACTCTCTGTTTTGTATTCCTTATAG
This sequence comes from Ostrea edulis, assembly GCF_947568905.1. NCBI lineage: Eukaryota > Metazoa > Mollusca > Bivalvia > Ostreida > Ostreidae > Ostrea > Ostrea edulis. Next base: position 105,554,295 of record NC_079164.1, read on the forward strand.
GAGTTATGAGATTGATCACTGTTCATTATCTTCATTTTTCATAATGGGATATCATATGTAATGGATAATGTTACCCCATGCACTGTCAGAAGAAATGTTGTCTGATGTATTAACACATGAGATGCCGATAGCAAGATATTAACCAATCACTGTATTTGTTAGTACCAAACACGGTAAACCAATCACTGTATATGTTAGTACCAAATACGGTAAACCAATCACTGTAACTGTTAGTATCAAACACGGTAAACCAATCACCGTATCTGTTAGTACCAAATACGGTAAACGAATCACTGTAACTGTTAGTACCAAACAAGATAAAAAAAAAAACCATGGAAGGTGTTAGTATCAAACGCATCAACCAATCACTGCATGTGTTAGTACTAAACAAGCTAAACCAATCACTGAAGGTGTTAGTACATACAAGCTTACAAACAATCACCGTATGCCATAGTATTAAACAAGTTTAACCAATAAATGTATCTGAAGGCATTGATACCAAACAAGCTTAAGCAATCACTGTCGAACAAGAGTCCATCTTGTGAGTAACAAACCTGTTCTGTACAAAACCATTTATATAACACTGTACCCAAATACACATTCATGATCAAAATTTTCGGACTACGTGATCATGGTTAACACAGAGGTTACTGGCAAAACAATATCTGATAGGCGGAAACGGTACCTGATTTCAAAACCAGGTGTAAAAATACTACCAGTGACTTCGACAGAAAAAGGTGCGACTAGAAAATATTAAACAATATCAAAATTTGTGTATTATATTGAACGTTTGAATAGTATTTGAGCATGATTCCGTTCGATGGACCGTAAGAATCTCATATCAGGAATTGAGGAACAACTCACCCAGGAACTCAATGGTCAGCAGCAATGATATGTTGTCGTAAAAGAACAGGAAGTTGTCAACAACGAGACTATTAGCAGGCAACCGAACACAATAATTCCCTAAATAGTAACGAAATCAGATTCATTTTCTTCCAAACTCATCCCAATTTCTCCGAAAATGATAATGACTAAAACGCAACCATCTATTTCAAATCTTAAATGAACATTTCATTGAGAGAACCCATTCTACATCCATTGCTTGTGATGCAGATGATGGCGATGGTAGCATTCGGTTTACTTAGTAAATTTGACATTGGATCCTCATCCACGCCTTTTCATAATAGTAATGTTTCGGTATGAATTAAGCTAAAAACTCCATTTCTGTCTTCTCTTCTATGCAAACGAAATTAATTTTAAATGGTCACCGCGTAAAAAATGGTGTTTTCTTTTATAATTTACATACCTGGATCAAAAGTGTACTCAGGCATAAAAGTGTTAAACGATAGCTACGACATGGTAATCAATCATTCGCTCTAATTACTACTTTACAATACGTATATATCACAAGTTCAGACTCTGCAAGTCTTACGATATATCATATAGATAACCATTGTATATCATATCGATAACCATGCTTCCAATACGTACAGTATCCCATTAGTATATTTAACAATACGTACAGTATCCCATTAGTATATTTAACAATGCATACAGTATCCCATTAGTATATTTAACAATATTTAACAATACGTACAGCATCCCATTAGTATATTTAACAATACGTACAGCATCCCATTAGTATATTTAACAATACGTACAGTATCCCATTAGTATATTTAACAATACGTACAGTATCCCATTAGTATGTTTAACAATATGTACAGTACCCCATTAGTATATTTAACAATACTCGTACAGTATCCCATTAGTATATTTAACAATACTCGGAATGAGCATAACATATATTTAAAAAAAAATTAAATCAAATTTCGTTTGGAAATTGAATCATATGTTTGTAAAAAGAAACGTTTTAACCGTCTGAAAGAATAAATACGGTTAGAAAAAAGTTAATTTCGTCGACATTTCGAATTTCATTTATATGAACGACATTTCACTGGAATTGTTATTTGTTTTTAACTCTGGTGCATTTTTATTGACCTATTCAAATTCGAAATTATGTATTTGGGTGTTCATTTTGTATTGTTTACAACAATAGAATGACCACTGCCTAAAATGTTGGTTGTTTTTTTTCGTGCTACTATGATTTAATCATATTAGAAATCCCGTCCACGACTCGTCTGACACGTTCAATTTTTACTTAATCCATTGTTGAAGTTGGATATTATGACTCATTCTACATGCACACTATAAATCTTCCAGTCTGTGAATCAATTGTTACATATATTTATATGTATTTTGCGTCGTATTCACAGCTTTCAATGAATCAAAACTTTGATTCATAATATGCTAATATTAATCATTTGAGGTGATACAGGGAATGATTATCACGCACAAAAATTCATTATTATCGAGGCGCTCCATCATATAGACTTAGTCATTCCTCTACTTGTAAATAGTTTTGAATATATTCCATGTTAAGTATGGTGTATCTTTATACTAATAAATATCAAATGCTGACGTTCTGAATTGATTGACGCGATGTAGAATATTTAGATCCTATCCTTTAAACCTGATAAGAAAATCCTTTTGTCTGCATAGAGGCATTGCTCATACACTATCTAATGCAGACAGGACGTCCATTGTATCTATTTCGAAAAATTGATGTTGAACATTGTGGTGTTAAAAGATAGATCGGGAATAATACTTAATTGAGAAATTTTCCCACAAATATAAAGATAAAAAAAGAATGTTTACAGTTTTCAAGATTTTAAGGCATTTCCGCAAAATAGGTAGAATTTAGTACTCCGTGACAATAATTGGTCTATGCTATTTGAACGTCATTTCAGAACAATCAAAGCATAGTTAAAATTACATGCAAGATATATAATGATATATATGATTAAGACCTTATTTTGATATTTAGTAAGATAGCACTCCACACAAGGTGAAGTCTACGGGTTGTTTTTTTATATTCTGCAGCTTACCTATTCTCGTGATGAATTAGAAATCCGTTGAAAGATTTAAGATGACTTTTATTTTATTGTTTCTCGTGAAACTGGTTATTATACGGGCTGGAGATAAAACCGACCTGGAGGACGTTTCATAACTACTGCATGTACATATGTACCCGGTACATGAGGAATGCGTGTCATCATAAATGTGTGTATCACCAATTCTATTAACTGTCATGACAGTATTTTTAAAACGACATGTAAAATATACAGAAACAAGACAATTTGAGAGATGGTAATATAAATTCACTACAAAATTCCAAAACTGATTGGTTGAGCTGCCTACCTGTGAAGTTTTTTGTTTGAAAGTTTAATGCAAACTTGGAGGACATATATTTTTAAAGAGATCAATCACAGTTGACTGGATTTGATGACATCGCATCCTTGTCAGCCTTTTAATGTCAGGATCAAAACTTGCTGCCAAGGTTTACAACAACTCGATTTATTTATTCGACCTTGTTTCTATTTCCAAATTCAAAAGTTTACCAGTATCGTGCAATTTGTGTGAAAATGGTCTAGAGTCTATTTCTGAATCTCTTTAAATATCTATGTAATATCATAAAATGTGTTCTATTGGCCTGTCCATCAAGTGAAATCCAAACAACTATAATTAGAATTCAAATCGTGGTAATTATGTAACATATTGAGATTTATTAAATTTGATCACTACAATCAAATGAAGTAAATTAACCACAATGTTGCAATATTCTGTTTTAAAAACATACTTCCGTACAAAAAGCAATCAATGTTAAAGCTACTCTCTATAAGTATCCTCTTTCTTGTTCGGAAAATTGGGGAAGATGTTTTATCTTCAAATTGCCTCATACAGAAAGCTGCAAATTGTAGATCACTGTTGAACAGAAATACGCCGAGGTCTTATAAATCTATAGACTAAATTTGGAAACAACTCATTAGAATTTTTTTATGCGGACATTAGATGGTTAGTTTATTAATTATTTCGCGATAAATCTTGTCAACCATTATTCTGTTTACACAACATCCGTAAAGACAGAAAAAAAATCGTTCAGACCAGACGTTGTGTTTTATTAATTTATTGAGCGTTTTACATTCCACAGATGGTCGGGTTTTGATTTTATTGTGTTTTCTGCGAGTCTGGGAAAATGGACCAAGAATAAACATGAAATGAGAAAAGCATTACTGTGAAATAATGCCAGTTTTCACGTTGAGAAAGAGATTTCCATACATGTATTAAAGCATATGCTTTTTAATGAGAGGTTTGAAAACAAGGAGACTCAACACTTACGATTTTAAGTGCGAAATCGTACTACTTATAGATCCAAATGAAGCAATAAAAGACTTCATATTTTTGAACGGAAGAAACCGTAACCTCAAAATTAAGTTGCCTGTAGTGAATGTTCATTGACTTTTTAAAGTCCATGAGTGAAGAATTAAAGGACACTGAAATAAAAGAAAGCATTTTTATTGGACTAAAAAGAGAAAAGAGTTTCAACTGAATAGTCTAAATGGCTTTACAAGAATATTGCGATGCCTACATTGAAGGATAAAATTTCATTTAATATCTGAAATACACCCAAGCCGCATACGATAGTGGTTTTTAAGTCTATTTTGTTTGGGAGGAACAAATATTGTTCCTTGGAGAAACTTTTTTTACGACATATCCAGAAAAAAATCTTCATTACCCTAGGCAATACATAAGGGAAGGACTGTACTTTTCTGTAAATGTGACAATGGAGAGTGGTATAAATCGTTCATAAGCGCTTATACACACACGTTAATACCAGTCAATTGACGAAACTTTAAGATCTCTTCGATGACAATTATACCGCAGACGATGTTCAGTTGTATGACAACACGAGTATAGTATACATGCATAAGGCATTTCAGTAGAGGGTTCTGACCACAATTTGAACTATATGTATAGGTACAGGTGTACAAGTTTTAAAAAAATGTGTAATAATCATGAAACCCACAGTTGTTAATGACACAATAGCTGGTGTATGTGTTTAATAACACATTTTCTTTCAATAATTTCGCTGTATATTTATATTTTCAATTCATGTTTGCAATATTGTCAAATCGTGATAAATCGTCCTAATAAATCACTCATCGTGAAATTGATCGATTTCACCTGACACCTGAGAGATGTTCATGATTTTAATTAAAATACGAAGAATCAACAAATGATATATAGTTTATTGCTCATCTTGTGAACAAAGCGTTTCTTCCGGGAGGCCAAACAGTAGATTTGAAATATTTGAAATTGCACACTTTATGGCTTAATCCACAAAGTCCCTGAAATAAAAACACACTGAAGTGTGATCAGATTTCTGGCTCGGAATTTTGATAGTGGTATTATCAACAGAACATGTATATTATTTAAAATTAATCGTTTATTAAAACGACTTTCGAAGCTGGGTTTAATTATTGTGAAATGTGACAAAGATACTCAAAAGAAGGTTTAAGGCAATGGTGCAACGCTTGACTAACATAACAGCGCAACCAGCTATTGCACCAGGAAAGCGACCATATTTTTCAAATCTTAATGGCCCAGTAGCCTATAAATTGACGAGTTGTTCATTAACCTTTTATACTTTCTTTGAAAAAAGTGCAATGTATTTTAGTTTGCCAAAAATCTTCGTTGCAAATTGACATGCTGGTTCTGCACCGAGCGTGTACGTCCTGATCAAATGTGCTTTTAGTGATCTCCTGACAGAAGCTACATACAAATACAAAAATAACTTAATAAGAATACCGTGGTTTTAAACCACACTTGATGTCTCCCGATGAGTTGTCAAACATATTCAAATCAGAATGGAAAATGCTATTGAAATATTTTAAGCTTTCACAGTTGACATGTAAAACAACACATAAAGATACGTTAATACTGCATATACTGCTGAGATAAATTAGCATCTCTACCAGGCAGCTGGTCTACGCCGACATTCTGTCAATGCAATTACCACTTCCCACTCAGATTTTATAATATAATATTTAAAGAATATTAGCAACTTCAGTATTTTGAAACCTACGTGATTTTATGCAGACAAGATGTTAGAAAGGCAAAGATAACGAACAGAGATGAAACTCCCGCAAGGAATACAAAATAAAGAGTTGGACACGGACCCCTGAACATACTCAGATGCCTAGGATGAGTAAGCATACCCTGTTGACCAGTCCCACCCAATGTAAACCCTGTATCTTGTTAGATAAACGAAGTACTCTATAGTCAACATCAGTGTGTAAAGAATGGCCTAACAATTGGATGAAACATGTCAGACAGCATTTGACCCAATGACAGGTTGTATTGGCAAACTAGATCGCTGTAACAACCATAGAATTTGCGAAGTGTTGGCTTTAAACGATACTGTTGAAATCCCTGTACATGTATCATCAACTTCCTCGATTTAAAAACTAATGATACATAAAACAAACTTTTGCGTATCGAATCGGATGATATAAAGAGACATAAAGACCGTATGTAGGTGATAATGGAATATTGCTACATGTACATTAATATAGAAAGTTGATGATTGACAAGTTGACGTCATCCCGTTTGTCATAAAGTTGAGTTGTTAGTTTGCCGCTAACATGTTCAATAAAATATCTATAGCTAAGTACCAAGCAAATGTGGAAGACTTTGTGGTGTCTTTTATTTCGAGTTCACTGGGATATATCGGATCGATATACATGTATGAATGAAAGTGATTGTTGCTAATAGATAAATCGACGTCAAAATATTCATAAAACGTCGAGTTGAAGGCCACAGAAAGATATTCTTCTCATGCAGAAAGTTTTCAATGTTGAAAAGTCATACGTTTTGGTGTTGTTGATTTGGGAAAAGTTTTGTGATTGAAGTTCTTTAGAATTTTTTGTTAGAATCCACATTGATTTACACCACTTATAGCATATGTTGTGGCACAATGCGTTTGAGAGAGAAAAATAAATTGTGAATAAATTCTCGACCACTATCGAAATAATATAGAATTGACTATAATGCGTCATTTTTGGCACAACGTCAGGATCTCACAGAACGTGTTCTAAATACCCCCCACCCCTTTCCCGTTTCTTTCAGCAACAATGGAATACCGCTTCTTAAAATTTTCCACAACATTTGTGCTGGGACTCCTTTCATTTGAAGTTTGTTCTTCTTTTAGAGTTCATCCAGTGACCGTGTTTAGGATTGTAGACCCTGTCATTTAGGAATCTCCACAGAAAAAAGGCCAATGGGTTGGGGAGGTTAAATGTAGGATATAAATTTGTCCCAAACACTTTCATCCAACCAGTTTAAAACTGCATTTTGTACAAAGTGTGGATTGTCGCTCCATCCTGTTGAAACCAAAAGGTTTGTTGATACACATACTTTCTTCGCAAACTAGGTAAGAAGTTTGTTCTCAGTAACCGGGGATGACGCTCTACATAAACCGTGGTGGAGTCCCCTAAAGAAGAGAGGGGTCCAATAGCTCTTTGAGTGGGCCATGTTAATGTCTTGACTGCTTAACGCAGATCAAATAATTTTTGAAGATATAGTAGCTTTTCTAGAAAATCTGGCTTTTCCGTTAACCAGAACCACGCATTCTGATTGATTATCTCGCAATCCAAGTAAAATGCGCTTCTTCTGAACACAAAATTTTGTGAAAGATGGTATTTCCATGCTGAAGCATCCATCTAAATAATTCGGTGGCGGATCAAGAAATATAGTCCTGAAATATACTGTAAAAGTTATTATTAACGCGTGGGGGAAATAAACACTAATTCCGCGGTCACGTAATTAGCGCGTAAATTTCTCCCGCGCGTATACTTATAAATAGTTGATATAATATATATTATATTCAGTCACCGCGCACCCCCCCCCCCCCCCCCCCCCCCCCCCCCCCCCCCCCCCGAGTAATGTTGGACGTGGAAAAACGCGTTTTACAGTAAGCCACATATACTAAGTCATCAAGGATTTAGATCAAGCCAGCTGCCAAAACCATCACGTCTCGCCTTATGATTCGCAAATCATGCAGCATAGAGTTCATGATTTATATGATTTCTGATTTAATAACAGACCCATGAAAAATGAATTTAAAATGGATATTCAAAACTGCATAGATGACAACTGAGATATAGAAAATTATGTTAATATCTAAATTCCAGTTCGGAGTTTATACAAAAATAAGTTAGAAAATATCCTCTACGCAAGAATTATATGGTACAATTTGTCAAAATAAAATGCAAGCATCCTCAAGTAGTGTAACTAGTGTCAATATCAAGTTTGTTCAAACTGTGACAGTCAGGTTAACAACAGGAATTTAAAGTTTAACAAAGATATATATAGTGAACTTCTTTATAAAGATATATATAGTGAACTTCTTTATAAAGATATATATAGTGAACTTCTTTATAAATACACAGTGTGTCCTCAAGAATTCCAAGGATTCGCTTTATAAAGAAATATCCTGATGTAGTGTAAACTCACATTAACGGCAAACTAACAACTCAACTGTATGATTTCAGCTTCTCCATCGTCAACTTCCCACATCTATGTAGCAATATTCCATTATCACCTGCATATGGTGTTTATATATCTCAACTGATTCAATATGCAAGAGCTTGTTCTGGGTATAGTCAGTTTATAAATCGAGGTAAGCTACTGACAAACAAGTTGATGGTACAGGGATTTCAACAGTTTCGATTGAAGTCAGCATTTCGCAAATTCTATGGTCGTTATAACGATCTAGTTCGTCAATACAACCTCGCATTGGGTCAAATGCTGTCTGACGTGTTTCATACCGATTGTTAAGCCGTTCTTGGCACACTGATTTTGACTGCGGATAACTCCGTTTACCTGATCAGGATATGGGGTTCACGGCAGGTGTGACCGGTCAACAGGGGATGCTTACTCCTCCTAGGCACCTGATTCCACCTCTGGTGTGTCCAGGGGTCCGTGTTTGCCCAACTATCTATTTTGTATTGCTTGTAGGAGTTATGAGATTGATCACTGTTCGTTATCTTCACCTTGCATTCATTCACACCCCTGGAGTCAGGGCGTACCCACAAAAGGAGTCAGGGCGTACCCACAAAAGGAGTCAGGGCGTACCCACAAAAGGAGTCAGAGCGTACCCACAAAAGGAGTCAGGGCGTACCCACAAAAGGAGTCAGGGCGTACCCACAAAAGTTTTACTATGAAATATTTAAGGGAAATCGTTTTGAAAGACCACAAGGGTTCATTGTCAAATGAATATGCAGACATCATCATGTAGTTTAGATTCACGTTTATGCAAACGATCCCCAGGGTCAGGGCAGGATTTAAAAAGTTCAATTTTCATTAACTACAAAGGTACTATTTGTCAAATACACATACAGGTATCATCACGTCATGTAGATTAAAGTTTGTTGAAACCACGATACCCGGTGACCAGTGTGGGGTACGATAAGGGTTTAGAATTTCACATAAGAATTCTTCTTAGGAATCATTTTGCACAATGGTACACATTGCGAAACCAATACGTAAACATTCTTGCGTTATTCAAACCACGTGGTCAGAGTCCAACCACTATAGGAACTGGAGGTTTTCCATTTGAAGATGAAAAGGTGAAGATGTCGAAGATATAGAAACAATTTAGATTTTTCTCAAGAACCGCAAGGATACAGTACATCAAATGTATATGCAAACACTTTCCTGTAGTGTAGATTCAAGCTTGTCAAACGATTTGTCCAGGGCCGCAATAGAGATTCTAAACATTTTGATTGGAAAGTTCTTTGATTAGGTAATCAGAGTCGCTCAGATTGCTATAATTGGTTTGTGTCCGTCGTCGTGCGTTAACATTTGAACATTTTTAATTTCTTAATAACCACTAATCCAATTTTTTTTTAAACCTTTAGTATGAAGCATCTATGGGACAAGGGGGATATAAATTGTCAATTTCAGGACCCCTGCACCTCCAAGGCCTTAGGGGCAGAGCAAAAACTACCACAAATCGACCAATGTTCAAAACTCTTCTTTTCTACAACCACACATCTGTACCAAAAGTGTAAATGTGACTTCAGATGAAAAGAGAACTTATAATTAGCAAATAGGCTTTCTTGAACAGAGTTCCCTTCCCTTGATCTTTTGTCCCAAAACTCGACAGAGATAATCCTTATTTTATGGCTACTCAATGTGTGAAGTGTGGTGAACATGGAAATCAATGGAAGATTAGGAAAATGTTGTTAGGTCATACGAATCATTCAGGTGATATATTGTTATCTGATTATCTATACTGAGCAATGAAGCCTCTGTGAAACCTGTATTCGATAAGTGAGAGCATGCTCTGTGTAAGATCAGTTTCAAATGACGACAGGTTATTGGCAAATTCATTGATGTTACAGGGGTTTCAACATCTCATTTAAAGTACGCATTTTGCAAATTTTATAGCCGTTATAATTATAATGATATTATTTGAAAATACAACCTCTCATTAGGTCGAGTACTGTCCGACGCGTTTTATACCAATTATTTGGCCGTTCTTTACACACTGATTTTGACCACGGATTACTCTTCTTACCTGATCATGATGTCAATCTAATTAAAATTAGATGTTAGATCCGCTCGCGTACTCGCATGTTATGTATGCGAGTACGCGAGCGGATCTAACATCTAATTTTAATTAGATTGATCACGATGTAGGGCTCGTGGCGGGTGTGACCGGTCAACAGGAATTCTTTCTCTTTCTAGACTCCCGATCCTACCTCTTGTATGTCCAGGGTCCGTGTTTGCCCTACTCTTAATTTTGTATTCTTTATAGTCTGTGATGTGATAAAACCTACTCACCTATAACAGAATTCTAACTTACCTAACGGGGACTAATACCTCCCTGCCAGGCGCATTGGAGAGTGAGAAATAGTGAACTTGTGCTCATTGAAAAACAAATGGTTTTTAGGATATAGTCTGAACAATGACGACATAACACACATACAAACCTCAAAATGAAAATGTCCATAACTTCCTTGAGTGTTAAAACATCTCGATCAAACTTATAGGTGCACAACACCATTACTCATGATACACGCAAAGTTGTAATGAAATCTGTTGACTGGTGTTAAAGATTTATATGTACTCTGGATAAATTACGTCTACAGTCGGAGAGGGTGAGTCCAGTATACCCCCCTAAACTTTGTTTGCTGGAGTATAATTGTCAAATGTATATGATTATTATATCAATATATCTATCATGTAGACAAAAGTATGAAAATAGAGAAGAATGGAGAGGAACACCGGTAACTTAATGATTTCTAAAGATAAAAAAAATGTACATACTCAAGTGACCGTAACGGCCCGTGTGTCTTTTGTTTATACATGCACCAGTATGTTCCACCTTAGACTCTTTGACCCCCCCCCCCCCCCCCCAATCAAAAGGGACCATCATTTTAAAACGAGTCTGGGTGAAGTATGGCGAACCCTGGTTCCACGACCATAAACTGAACAAATCAAAGTTTAAAATTCCCTTGGCTTGTAAATATTTACACAAATACTTTAGTGACATATTAAATCATATCAAAATCTAATCCCAACACACATGAATTTAAATATACTTATAAATATTAATATTATGTGGATTAGATCAATTTTGAAAATTTTACTTAAGTCTATTGTCATTTGAAAAGGAAAATCATTTAAGGCCCGGAAACTAATCCGTTTAAGGACAAACAACTTGATTCCAGTATGCCCTCTCCAACATTGCTGTTTAAGGACACACAACTTGATTCCAGTATGCCCTCTCCAACATTGCTGTTGGTATAAAATGTGCAAAGGAGGTTTTACTTCCTTTTTTCGTAATTCCGGTCAATAAATATCATGTTACATGTATATAATTCAAAGATACCATACTTCCTGGGGCGTAGGTGGGTACAAAACCACTAAACGAACCCTGGGGTATTACATGATGCAATACTTGATCTGGCTACCAAGTGGATCTTATAATACTCCGGTGGCATTTAATTAATACCGCCAATATGAAGCAATGATGGGGTTTTCAATCGCCTTCAATTCTTAAGGACGACCATTAAAAATACAGTCGCATTTCGTTATCTGGCCTATGGTTGTTAATTAAGGAAAAGTCAAAAAATGTGTCAGGTAATGTAGAAAATGGCATCATTAATTACAAACCACCAAAGCCATCATACATGTGTATTAAAGATCATCTAAGTGATTCGTTAAGAGGGGGGAAAGAGTGTCATTGGCTCCATGAGAATGCTCAACCTGATCTACTTCTCGAGATTATTGTTTCTCTATCTTTCCACGATTATCAGGCATAATCCATCTCCAGGGCAGATCTATGGAATATTGAGAATTTAAAAGTACAGTAAGTGGACAGTTACAAATTAACACAAATCATCATGAAAGAGGGTGTTGCTAAAACACGGAACGGAAAACAGAACGGAATTTAAGAAAAGAAAAGAAGAGATACAGCGGGGGAAAAATGATTGAAACAGAACCATTGAAAACTAAGGTGAAGTTTATGACCCTAGTAAGAGAAATAATACTGTAGCTACATTAGCTACAGTATTATTTCTCTTACTAGGGTCATAAACTTCACCTTAGTTTTCAATGGTTCTGTTTCAATCATTTTTCCCCCGCTGTATCTCTTCGGTTCAATACTAATCCGCAGGATATCGGTACATGTACGAACTTTCACTTGACATAAATTGATTCCAAATGAGGCAAGCCTTTTATACCGGACTCGTTACCTTTAAAATTGGATGTGATACATAAATGTACATAAATATGTATATCATACCGGTTCTAGAACTATAATCAAATCCAAGTTCAATTATCTTATGAATATCTAGTTCGATTAAAAGCAAGTTCGATTTAAAAAGGCTATGTTTGGGGAAATTTTTGAAAACTTGTTTTATCCTTTTCAGTGTTATTTTTAGGGGGTGGGGTATGTGCGTGTGTGAAAACCTCTTATTCAATGGATAGTAGGATCATAACATCGTTTAAGGTCGCAGCCAGAACAAAGTAATAAATTGAAAGGAATTAAATTGCATTTCAAGTCTTTTTCAGTATGTATTTATTTTTAGTTTTGAAACTATATAGTGTCACAATCGGGGAGGGGGGGGGGGGGGCAGACAATTACAAAGCCGGGAAAAGGATGTGGTACCTACAGGGGTTTGTTTCAAAGCTTTCATAATAAGTTATAATAGTTTTAAGATACAAATAAAACGGTGGATTTTGAGGATGACTTTCCGATCCCTCTGTTATTTCTGCTTCCCTTGTTCACAATATGCATTCTGGTTTTACAAAATGCTGACCTCCTTATAAATTTATTGCATACAATATTTTCCGTTCCGTTCCGCGTTTTAGCAACACCCCCATGAAAGGGAGTGGTAATTTTTTTATTTTACAAAATATCTGCAGATTGTTGTTTTACCTATGTATAGACGTCATCTGCTTTGGGTGAAGAGACACAAATTTTGGTCTTAGAATGGATCTCAGGCGTATCAATGAGGACTTATCCGTTCCGTAAGACCCGTGATTTTCACTTATAACGCCGGGCACTTGGCGAAGGAAACCACTACCTATCATAAACGTCATGGTTTTAACACGGTGTCGGGACCCAAAATGGAACCAAGACCTGGTTGCGAAGCAAGCGCCCTGATTACCAGACCACCGTCAAAACAAGGAAATGGGCATCAGATATGGCAGTTCCAAAACAGTATTTGTTTTTGCGTTTAAGTTGTGCTAACCAATTACTACCATGTTACATAAATAACTGTGACCTTGAATGTTAAAACCCTCAAAAGGAAAGGAATTCTCGTCATTTAAGGTGTTTCAGTTATCATCCGGAAATCGACACTCTTCCGCCATCAATATCGAAAATATACAGTGTCATGGTTGTTTTCATTAACATTTCGACGATTATAGTCCCATGTTTTAAAAATCTCTCCGGTATGATCCCAGAGAGAAATTGAAGATCGCACGTTTAAGGTTCCCCTTGTTCAACCTTGAAAGTATCGCCTGTGACATGTACAATTTAGGAACTATAGTGTTGGTGAAGAGTAACTGGTCTGAAAGTTGCTACTTTGCACGTAGTAATAAGTAAAACGATCTGTATATGAAAGGAAAGAAGTTCTGTGTGGAGCATACCAATAACAGAAAATTATCATAACTTGTAACAAAAGAAGAGCATGTAATAAAAATTTGTCGCAAATACGGTAGAATGAAAAAATGTGTACAAATGGAGAGACACGAACTGCAGATGTTACCAAACAACTGTTGTTTAAATGTTATTTTATGCTGAACCTATCCTAAATTTTATAGTTTTGTTCGTTTTGATAAAGCATAGAGCAGATATGCATACGATTAAACACTTAAGGATATACATATATCAAAATTAACTATTGATTTATTTTTCCAAGTACATGCGCCTTGATGATTTTTCATCACTTTTCAACTCACTATTCAACTTTATAAAAATGCATGTTTCTATGAATAAATGAAAAATCCTCTCTGTGATCATCAAAGTACTCTTAAGGTACATATGTACTGTACTAGATAAGATTTTTAAGACCTATTGCTATTAGTCTTTGTCAGGTAACATCGAGCATTTTTAACTTCTTCATGATAACTGCAGCGTGTACCATTGTAGTTCTTTACAAATTTGGTATGAAGCACCTTAGGGGCCGGCGGGTCACAAGGTGAAATACGACTGTATCATTACGACTTGTCATAAATCATAACGAATTGATTGATTGATTGTATTTACGTCCCGTCGAGAATATTTTCACTCGTATTGAGACGTCTCCAGCTGTAGGTGAACTACCACACATTTAGACCTATACTTAGCTCTCAGGACCGTAGCAGTGATGGTAAATATCGTGCCAACGCCCGTTTTTCAGGTCATATCCGAAAGACCAGTGATTTTCACTTCTAAATGCCGAGCGTTTGGCGAAGGAGCAATTTCTACCTATCTACCTTAGGTTTGACGCGGCCATTGCACGAGCAGGACTCAAACTCACTACCCCCCGAGTTCTGAAGGTTAGCTTTCCTTAAAAACAGGTAAAATTTATAGGTCACAAGGTCAAAGTATGAAATAAAGGTTAGTTGTTTGTTTGTATATTGTTTAACGTCCAGCTCGAGGATTTTTCATATGGAGACGTCCACCATTGCCGGTGAAGGGCTGCAAAATTTAGGTTTATATGCTGGGTACTTATAGCCATTGAGCAGAGAGGGGTCGTTATCGTGCTCAGCGCTTATTGACTTTGAGTAGATCTTTATTGTGCCACACTTGCTGTAACATGGGACTTCGGTTTTTGCGGTCTCATCCGAAGGACCGCTCCAATTAGTCGCTTCTTACGAAAAGCGGCAGGTGTGACCGGTCGACAGGGGATGCTTATTCCTCCTAGGCACCTGGACTGGGTTGCTCAAAACCTTGGTTAAGCTTAACCAGTGGTTAAATCTTTTGTCCACCGGTTAACTTTTAGCCAATGGTTAAATTCTGTTGCTCAAAAGTTAGCCAGTGGTTAAGTTGCCTAACCAGTGGTTAAGTTTTGTCCAAAGTTAGCCATTCTGCAGAGGTGGGTTAAGTCTTTTAACCAGTGGTTAAACATGGCTGCCCGCTTGCTGTTTGATGTGTGTCCAAGGGTCCGTGTTTGCCTCTTTTGTATTGCTTGTAGGCGTTATGAGATTGATCACTGTTCATTATCTTCACCTTTATAGGAGTTATGAGATTGATCACTGTTCGTTATCTTCATCTTTATAGGAGTTATGAGATTGATCACTGTTCGTTATCTTCACCTTTCATGTACTGAGGATCTATTGTAACTCGGATCCCCACGAGACTGAAATAAAGGTATAGCCATAAGAATTTTGTTTGCAAATCATGAAAGACCTACCTTAAACAGTGCAAGAGATAAGGAATAGGTCAGAGATTTAAAAAGTAGGTCAACTCCACAAAACAATAAGTTTTTGTCAAAACGAATCTATATTTTAAAAAATATGAAAGTCCTACCTTAAACAGTTCTCGATATATTGAATAGGTCTGGGTTTTTTTTTTTAAAACAGTAGATCAAACGCCAAGGTCAAAAGATCAAGCACCAATGTGTACAAGGTCGTGCCTTAAAGAATTATAGAAAATATGAAAGCCCCAACTCAAATAGTTCCAGATTTATTTAATAGGTTAAGTTTCCTATAAAGTAGGTCAAACTCCCGAGTTCAAGGTCACCAAGTCAAAGATCATGATATCAATTGAAAGGTCTTGCAATAACAAATATATCTACAAGATCTGAAAGAACTACCTTAAATACTTCAGGAAATACTGAATAGGTCAATTTGTTTTATTAAAGGTAGGTCAAACTTCCAGGTCAAGGTCACAAGATCAAACACCATTGCACCACATGAAAGGTCCTTCCATAAAGAATGTATATACAAAATATGAAAGTCCTATCTTAAATAGTCCAAGATGCATTTTATTTCAACAACAACAAAATTCTACCTATCATCATTAAACACTTTGATCCCCTATTGTGGCCCCGCCTTAATCCCGGGGGCCATGATTTTAATAACCTTAAGTTTGCACTGTCAGGAAAGCTTTCATGTAAATTTGAACTTCTCTGGCCCAGTGGATCTTGAGGAGATTTTCTCTACATATTTGCATGTAAAACTTTGTTCCCCTATTGTGACCCCGGGGTGGCATAATTTTGACAAACTTCAATCTGCACTATGTCAGAAAGCTTCCAAGTAATTTTTAACATTACTAGCCCAGTGGTTCTTGTGATGAAGATTTTTAAAGATTCTCCCTATATATTTGCATGTAAAATTTGTATCCCCTATTGTGGCCCCATCCTACCCCCGGTGGCTATGATTTTAACACACTTGAATCTGCACTGTCAGGAAACGTCCATGTAAATTGCAACTTTTCTGACCCAGTGGTTTTTGAAAAGAATATTTTAAATGATCCCATCCTAATTTTGCATTTTCGTTATTATTCCCCCTTTGAATGGGGCATGACACTCCATTTTAACGAACTTGAATTCTTTATACCCAAGGGTGGTCAAGGGCGAATCCAGGAATTGCGGTTACGGGAGCGCCACTTTATGAGGCAGGGGGTCCGGGAGCGCCTTAAGGCTTCCAGTGATTCCTGGGCTAATCCCTGGTGGGGGCCCAGGGGGCTTCGCCCCTGAAAACTCCTAGATTCTATAGGGCTTGAAATATAATTGATTGATTGTATCTTGTTAACGTCTCTCTCGAGAATTTTTCACTCATATGGGGACGTCACCAAGACCGGTGAAGGGCTTCAAATTTTAGGCCTATGCTAGACGCTTACGGCCATTGAGCAGTGAGGGTTCTTTAGCGTGCCACACCTACTGTGACACGGGACATCCGTTGTTAAGGTCATCTCCGAGGACCCGTGACATTCACACCTGATGCCGAGCGTTTGGCGATGGAAATGTCACTACCTGTTTTAACGACTTAGGTCTGTCGCGGCCAGGATTCGAACCCCGGCCTTCCACATGCGGGGCGAACGCTCTAAACTTTCGGCCACTGCTGTCTCTTATTTAAGTCATTTGTACTATTTTCTATCATTTTTAATAAGGTGAAATGAGTAAAATTTATTCTCCCAATAAAGAAATTCAAGAAATCAAGAAAGATTTTGTCATTAATATCTCCTGGAGTGGAAGAAATTATTGCTTCTTTTATCGTTTAGTACATTTTTCTAAACAAGATGCCACGATTGACCTTAAATTTGAAAATAATTAAGGGGGCGCGCGCCGGCTGCACGCCCCCAAAAGTCCGCCACTAGTGCTTTTTGCAAAGTTTGGTTGAAATTGGTCTGGTGGTTCTGGAGAAGAAGTCGAGAGTGTGAAAAGTTTATAGACAGACGACGGACAACGCTCAGGTGAGCTAAAAAGTTTTGGTTTCGGACGAAAATATTTACAAATATTCTATTATTTGACTTCCACATAAATGGTCAAGGTCAAAGATTTTCCTCACAATGGCACGCGACACAGTCACTAATGGTATACTAATATACCAAATATCAAAGGCCTAGATGTCAAAAGACTAAAATGTTATGACCCGGACAAACTTTGTAGAAGAAGAAGAATTAGTAAAACAATATGCTCTTCCTAGAAAGGGGGGGGGGGGGGCATATAAAACCAAGATGTGTTTGTGAAACACTGATGCCCCCGAATTACAACGAAGTGAAACTGCAAAACATTGCAGTTTTTGTTGAAAATTTTCAAAAACTATGTCAAGGTCACAAGGTCAACAAATATGGTATTGTTGAAATGGTCTTCTCACAGAAAATGCACATGCTTGATATAAAAGCTATGGCGTATACTCGAATTCTTTAAAAGTAATTCAAAGATCAATTTTCAGATTAGAAGTTCAAAGATTTTGGTGTAAATGGAAAGGTATTGCTTCAAGGAATACACATTTACATTTTGTTTTACTAGTTTTTTGTTTTACATTTATTATGTAACGGCATTTTGTGGCATACCTCTGGTATATTCAGGGGTCCATGTTTTCCCAACTCTATTTTGTATTCCTTAAAGCACGTTAAAGGACTTATGAGATTGATCACTGTTCGTTATCTTCACCTTTATAGGAATTATGAGATTGATCACTGTTCGTTATCTTCACCTTTATAGGAGTTATGAGATTGATCACTGTTCGTTATCTTCACCTTTATAGGACTTATGAGATTGATCACTGTTCGTTATCTTCACCTTTATAGGACTTATGAGATTGATCACTGTTCGTTATCTTCACCTTTCACCAAATATGAAAGCTTTACATGTACCTCTTGGTGTAAAAAATATTACCAAGGTTATTTTTGTTGTTGTTAATTTCCAAAAACTATGTCAAAGTCAAGGTCACAAGGTCAACAAATATGGTATGGTTGGAGAAGTTTTCTCACAAGAAATGCACATGCTAAATATAAAAGCAGTACCCCCTTACGATTTGAAAGATATGGCTTATATTCGAATTTTCTAAAAAGTAGGTCAAATGTCAATATTTGGGTTACATGTACCTGATCAAAGACTTGTGACAATGAAATGGTCTTTCCGCAAGGAATACACATACCAAATGTCTAATGGTGTAAAAATAATTTGACCAAGGTTAAAGTTTTTACCACAGACAGACGGACAGGCCAAAAACTATATAGGTACATGTACCCCCGAATCTTCGATTCCGGGAGCATAAAAATAGCACGTGGTACTAGTATGCTAATACGACAGTCGCGTGTGGAAAAGAAAGTGCGTCAAAAACACACATTTTATATTGAAACTACTTTCCTTAACATCTTTACAACCGTAGGTTTTCGTGTTTTATTGAAGAAAATACCGTACAAATGATATTCAATTGAAAATTTAACATAAAAAATTGAACATGTGAATAGTTGCATTAAGAAGGGCTTAGAATCCTTTTCATACTACATGTATGTTGACAAAACAGTAGATAACAAATATCAAATTTTTTGATATCATAATTCATCTCCTTATAACGATAGTTTGATTGAGTGGCGTGGGAAAAATCAGTGTGTATGTGTGTGTGTGTGTGTGTGTGTGTATGTAGGAGATTCAGCATGTACGACGTAGGAAAGTTTAGCGTGTATATATAAAAACAAAGACCACGCAAGTTCTTAAGTTTCTTTAATCTAAACTTTTTTCCGTGTTACATGAGAATATACGATATACATTGTACATATGCATAAAATCCTTCAATTTTCTGTGAATATTTTGAAAGTGATGCAAATTATAGTGGTCGACTCTCTTACTACAGCAAATATTTTGAACCGAGTCTGAAAGATACAGCTCGGACCATAACTAGAGCGACACTATTTGACGCACTCGTCGATTGTGTCGATACGTCTATAATTCACCTCTTCTAGTCAATCATAATTCATACGAATCTCGATCTGCGACAATTAAATCATCTCCAATTTGTTCCACAGAACCGATATGAATTCTGTGAATGTTACTCAGGAGTTCAGCAAGTGAGCAATAAAGCGCTTAAAGCAAAGGTTAATGGTGGTAAAAGTAATATTTTGTACCGTAATTCAATAATAGGGCTATCGTTAATGCATTATCAGCATATTGAACTCATATTTCGTACGGAGCTGGTTGTGCACAGCAGTAATGTGCTCGCTTCGTCTTGCGAATCCTTGCTAAATTTAAATCGTGTCACTTGCATCATGTCAAACTTGCTGATCACTACCAGGTGCTGGGCTTGTTCTCCGAGTGATTAGCAGATATCCGGAGATCTGTAGCATACTCGTTGAGCAAAAACGGTAAAAAAAGGAATTATAACTT
This sequence comes from Ostrea edulis, assembly GCF_947568905.1. Lineage (NCBI taxonomy): Eukaryota > Metazoa > Mollusca > Bivalvia > Ostreida > Ostreidae > Ostrea > Ostrea edulis. The sequence goes on from NC_079164.1 coordinate 105,574,532, forward strand.
ACTATTTTTACTAGTTTTCGAAATTAAGGAGGTTTGCTACACCAGAGAAATTTGATGTAGATGAAAAGTGGAGGATATGTACAAAAATATTTTGAAGTTGAAAATTTTCAAATTTACTTTATTTTGTCAAAAAATACAGTTTTAGTAGAAGGTAATCTGAAAAAAATTTAAAACCCCTGCTGCACTCGAACCTGCGACCTACAGGTCAGCAGTCGGTATTCTAACCTACTGATGTACTCGGCTAGGTATTTAAATGGAAAAGGAAAAGTCAAATATTGCTGATATCATCCATGTTTTTAAAGGAAATCAGCCATTATGACGATGTAGAGTACTACCTTAAAATGTAAAATCCAGTCCATTTCACAATAACACGTCACACTGCCCACTACATATTTATTGCGAAGACTGCATCGTGTCACGTGGAAAACGTAACTGTTGTACACGACGGCACACCTGATAAGAACGACCATGACTCGGGTTAATACTCTTATTATACCCCCCGCAACAAGTTGTGTGTGTGTGGGGGGGGGGGGGGTATACTGAAATCGGGTTGTCCGTCTGTCCGTCCGTCCGTCCGTCTGTAGACGCAATGGTTCCCGGGCTCTAAAGCGTTACCCTTTCCACCTACCGTCACCATATCATATATATGGACTACCCATGGGATGAAGATGTTCCCTATCGATTTTGGAGTCAAAAGGTCAAAGGTCAAGCGCACTGGACATCGAAGTAGCAATATGGTTTCCGGGCTCTAAAGCGTTATCCTTTCCACCTACAGTCACCATATCATACATATGGACTACCCATGGGATGAAAATGTTCCCTATCGATTTTGGGGTCAAAAGGTCAAAGGTCACGCACACTGGACATCGAAGTAGCAATATGGTTCGGTTTGTCATGCCAATTGTTTTTTACACTCAGAAAAGAGGTAGTTTATACCTATTACCAACACCCTTTGGGAGATTGGGGTAAGCGGGGGGTATTCTTAGTGAGCATTGCTCACAGCACCTCTTGTTTTTGATCAGCATTTATAGAATTATCCCTATCGTAAAACTGAGATATCTCGTTTTTCCTGTGAGAGATTTTCATGATGCTCGAATAACAGATGTATGTTTAATTTGCTTTCTTTGTTCTGAATGCATGCGGATCAAATTGTATGTAATACTCATGTAGGGACATGATATTAAAGTACCAGCACACTGCGATGAAAGGGCTTTTATTATTTAATTTTAATTGTATAATCTTCAAAGGGATTCTGATCACGATGTGTTACAGCATACACAGTAACGACAATCTTCAACTTCATCTCTTTCCTTGACAGATGAAAAACTACAGAGAGGGGGGGGGGTAATTTTTGAGGATATTATTTTGTTGTATAATGACGATAGGTACTAAATCATCAAAATAATCTAAATCTATAAGCCATTTTCCATTTATATAGTAGATATCAATTCGCCTGTCAAACTTACTGACAACTATTCATATATCTGAATCCCCATTTTTACAACAACACCCCCCCCCCCCCCAAGGCCCTTTACAGTACCTAGTTTTGGCGTGGCCGTTGATGTTTAAAAGGTTGGTTAAAAATTCTAAAAGAAGCTTGAATTATTCATGATTTACATGTACATTTACGACATAAAATTCATTTCTGAAAATGCATATCTGTATGCACTGTGACGCTTGGCGCCGGTGCACGTCATGAAGCGCGTTAACTAGCACGTGAAAAGTAGTCCGTCGTGAGGCGTTGCAGTGTATACCCTCCTGTATTTCATTTCATATATTTACATTCTATACTTACATTTCTGTCGGATTTGTTGGCGCTTAAACTGACGTATAATATTTATCAAGTAGCTATGTATTCATACACACATTGTTTACAAGTACAGCGCGTTCATGAGAAAATGGTAAAGATATCGAAGGCGAAAACATTGGAAATGTAAATGCATGTATATTGATACATGTGATCAAATTCTACAATTAGAGTTGAAATATTCCCTAATAGTCGTGGAAGTACGTGTACATTTCTTTGCACATGTATACTTTTTGTACATGAAACAGATGAATTGCCGCATCTTGTTTCCATCTGGTTTGATTCTCCATTTCAGCCCCCACGTGGTAAAACTGGACTTGGATGGTCCTAGCATAGGAAAGTGGAGAAGCTTAACCAAACCTTGTGTACTTATACGGGAATAATTTTGTCGATAGTCATCGTAAATTTAGTTCAAACAGATTTTTTTTTTAAAGCCATAAATGCAACAGTGACAGTATTCGCAAGATTAAAAATAAATACCAGTATCGGCCATAAAGTATATTATCAAACTTTTTGTATATGAAATACGCAGAAATGTGTGCAAATTGTAAAGAAATCTAAGAGTTTCCACCCAGACGAACTTGTTGGGTGGCCTGTTTATCACATGATCTTGTTTTCACTCGTCTCTTACATCTACAATTGCACTACACATACTTTTTCCTGACAGTGACGACGAAAGTCAAAATGGAGATGACGTAAGTGGTATATAATGAGCGATGTTTCGTGTTGCGATACACGTTTCATCTGCTCAATCACATATATCATATGTTAATTTTGAAACATCTTGCACAAGAATTGAAATTCATAGAATACAGAAAATGGGGATTTTTATGAATATTGATAAAGTTTACGTCAAACATTCTTCTTTTTATCTTTTTACGGCATGTTAGTTATCAACTTCCAATCAATTAAACAACTTTTAGGAGAGGGGAGTAATTAGTTTTAAGCAAATAAAATAATTGTTTTAGTGTACTATCATTAATTGATGTGTTATGCTTGATTGTCATGGTTATTTCAAAAACACATAACCGGTCGCGGTGGCTCAGTGGTTAAAGGCTTCGTGGCGGTCGCGGTGGCTCAGTGGTTAGAGGCTTCGTGGCGGTCGCGGTGGCTCAGTGGTTAGAGGCTTCGTGGCGGTCGCGGTGGCTCAGTGGTTAGAGGCTTCGTGGCGGTCGCGGTGGCTCAGTGGTTAGAGGCTTCGTGGCGGTCGCGGTGGCGCAGTGGTTAGAGGCTTCGTGACAGAGACGTCGTAGGCTCGAGCACCGCCCTCGTTACGGCCGCGTAAAACCTAAGACGTAAAAGAAGGCTATGATTGTTCCTTCACGAACACGCCCAGCATCTAGAAGTGGGGTGTTGCTAAAACGTGGAACGGACAACGCAACGGATAATTATGTAGCTTAGATAACACCAAAAATCGACCAAATACGCTTTATTTTCATCTGAATCAGATTTTTAGGAATTTGTTTACAAGTGGTAAAACAATTTTATCTTACATTTTGCACCATAAATTGACTAAGCTCAGTTAAATGTTTGAATAAGTTTACAACACGTTTTACAATCTTGTCATTTCGGCATTGACAGGTGTTAGCGAGTAGACAAGGTTTACATGTCCCGCCCTCTCGTAAGAACGTGTCACATGTTTATGATATTTACACATAATACAGTGTATATGTTTGTACTTTCAATTCAATTTTTTTCAGTTTATTCACTCAAACCAGCTATACATTGGTACATGAAGTACAATTTATAAATTTGTAATTAGGTAATCTGTCGAAGGTACAATATGAAACATCAAAAAGGCTATGTTTGGGGCAACTTTTTAAGGAGATTATTTTATATTTTTAATATCGTTTTCGGGTTGCGTGTGAAAACCGTTAGCTTTATAAAATTATTCCCTATGGTTTCAGCCAGAAAAAAAGTAATAAAATATGTAAGCTTAATTAAACTTCAACTTTTCCCCAGTATATTTGTTTTATTTGTAATTTTTTTTTACAACATACTGTCACAATCGGTGAAAGGGGGGTGGGGGTGTCAGAAAATAACAAAGTCGGGAAAAGGAAATTTTTAATATTCTTCGTAATAAGTAATAATGATTTGTATGAAATATATGAAACGGTGGATTCTGACCATGGCCGCTTCCCTTGTTCGTAAGCCCTTTGATTTTCCAAAATGCTGACCCCCTTATTATATTATTGCATACAATATCTTCCGTTTTCAATCCGTAGGGATTTGAGTTAGAATAGTCCTCAGTACCCCTTGGTTGTCGTAAGAGGCGACTAAATGGGGGCATTCCTTCGGATGAGACCACAAAAAACGTGTCATAGCAGGTGTGGCACATTAAAGATCCCTCCCTGCTCAATCGCCATAAGCGCCGAACATAGGCCTAAATTTTGTAGCCCTTCACCGGCAATGGTGACGTCTCCATATGAGTTAAGGGCGTTAAGCAATATAAAATCAATCAATTCATTGTATGTCTATTTAATTTTTTCCCTATAGTTCAATATATGTTTATTCATTTTGTGTATTTGTGTGAGTTTGTTATTATCTATTTATTTTATTATCCAATGATTCTGTTGTATATCTATTTTTGCTATCCAATGATTCTGTTGTATATCTATTTTTGCTATCCAATGATCCTGTTGTATATCTATTTTTGCTATCCAATGATCCTGTTGTATATCTATTTTTGCTATCCAATGAGTCTGTTGTATATCTATTTTTGTTATCCAATGAGTCTGTTGTATATCTATTTTTGGTATCCAATGAGTCTGTTGTATGTTTTATGACTTGATGATTGGATTGTGTTCAATGCTTTTTTTTTTATTTGTTACGCATTGATTGAGTTCTGTGTCTGCTTATTTCAATACTCAATGATTCTCTTATATTCAGTTTGTGCCTTAAAGAATGTGTTCAATGCCTATTCATTTTGTTACGCAATGAATCTGTTCTATGACTGTTTTGTCACCCACTGATTTAGTTCTATGAATTTGTTATTCCATGGTTTGATTTCTTTCCTCATTGCATCCTCTATATACATCGCCTTTTGATTTCTCTTATTAATCGTGTATTTGTACATATAACTTCCTGTGACAGTAACTCTATTCTGCCTTTATGGAGTGATTGGTGAGGAGCACAGTGACCTGTGACCCACAATCTGGCAGCAGACATGGCCCACTTCTCATACACCTGCTCTACTGACACTAATACATGGGCTTATTAATAAATATGGTGACCACGGCGAAAAGGTAAGTGTCACATCAAATGGAAAGGTCATATAATACCAGCAGACTCACGGGAATATGGGAAGGGAAATCTGTATTTCTTCAATTCACATTCAAAATCGATAATGAAATGGGTTTTTTAAAAACAAAACTTCTTGGCCTCGACATGATAAAATTGCTTTTAATATGGAAGTTTCACATCTAGACATTCATGTGTATCAAGTTCACACATTTTCCTTATTTAATGAATGAACAGAATATTCCGCTAGACCACGTTTTGTTTACTGGACAAACCGAACCTCACTCGGACGGTGTACCACGTGTAGTGTTACCTAACTTTCAGCTGATGGCAAAACATGCGAGGAATAAAACACCATGTTATTCATTGGACAACATATTTTGTATTTTCGCATCTTAGATAAAGTTTTTAACTGAAGAAAGACTTGTAACTGCACCAATTGTACTAGAGTCCATCAATTAGCAATTTTCGACAATTTCGGCGGGAAAAAATGGCGAAGGTTAATGAAATCATATATCGTTTCCAATTACGTATTCTCAAAGTCACTAAACAGTTCATATCATAAAGTTTGGGCTTTAACATGCATTATACATTTATTTCAAAGTATAGGAGACAAAATTCACTGTTGTATATGTAATCTATATACATGCTATTAAGTAGTTTAGAATCAGTCATAACAGCTGCCTGCTGGCTCCATGCAAGGTGAGGATAACGAACGGTGATCAATCTCATAACTCCTATAAGCAATACAAAATAGATAGTTGGGCAAACACGGACCCCTGGACACACCAGAGGTGGGATCAGGTGCCTTGGAGGTGTAAGCATCCCCTGTTGACCGGTCACACCCGCCGTGAGCCCCATATCCTGATCAGGTAAACGGAGTTATCCGCAGTCAAATCAGTGCCAAGAACGGCTTAACAATCGGTATGAAACACGTCAGACAGCATTTGACCCAATGAATGTAATGAGTGTCTTATGTTATGAGTTCAGGGAGTAAAATTCTAGCATGACACATATACTGTGGTTCATGAAAGTTGCACAAGTTTGACAAACCAGAATTATGCTCTCTGAACTAACAAAATAAGAAATTCATTTCATAAGCATGCATAAAAGCCCTTATCTAATTTCATGTAATTGTAATATTTTTAACAAAATTTTCAGTTACTATACAATGTATATAGGCGAGGATAACGAACAGTGATCAATCTCATAACTCCTACAAGCAATACAAAATAGATAGTTGGACAAACACGGACCCCTGGACACACCAGAGGTGGGATCAGGTGCCTAGGAGGAGTACGCATCCCCTGTTGACCGGTCACACCCGCCGTGAGCCCTATATCCTGATCAGGTAAACGGAGATATCCGCAGTCAAAATCAGTGTGTCAAGAACGGCTTAACAATCGGTATGAAACACGTCAGACAGTATTTGACCCAATGATAGGTTGTATTGACGAACTAGATCGTTATAACGACCATAGAATTTGCGAATGCTACCATCTACAGAGGAATCTGATGATGTTCATGTTCTTTATATGGATATATCATATAATATGTATATCAATCATAGGGTTTTCAGTGTATCCAGGTTCCTGTCATGCCAGTGTTTAACTGTTGGTGTTGCCTGTATGCTCTATTACATACAATGTGTATATACCCTTTAGAATCAGCTCCACACACAGCGTCACTTTGTATGGCTCAATGCGATTGCTCAAACGAATTTGGAAATTCACATTTGGTGGCATTTTATTTTTTTTTAGTTCTATTTTTTTGATGTGCCATCATTTTGCTGTATACTTTATGTAATTTTGTGCATAGATATTGTACATCTGTAATTTTAGGGGATCAGCATATTTAAATACCATTTCGAGATGTGATATTAGCTGTTAGTCTGATCCCCTATTATGGTTTATATATTTTTTATGATTTTCATCATTTTCAATAAATGACATTTTACATCTCTACATTAGTGCAGATTTAATTGATCCTACTCAGCAAAAACAGAGCTAGCTGCGGTGAGATTGTGCAGCATGAAGAAACCTAAATATATGTTGGTATAAGCTATATTATCTCTTTAAATAACACTCCTGTTCTGTTGTTTCGTTTTCAAACAAAGACTGATTCATCTCGACTAGGATAATAAAGTTAACAACAGCAATAAGCTCGTGCACAAGGGAAAGAAAACCACACAAGAAGTAAATGAAGCTTAGTTTCTTCCTTAGCATACATTTATTATGAATTTTAAAACTCGAAATATACATGTTCAAATGAAATACACTTTGACAGGCCAAGCCTAATGAAGAAAAGAAAACCGTCTCCATATGCGTGAAAAAATTACTATACAATCAACCAACTTAATGAAAAATAAATGTAAGTCGAAGAATGATTAAGTTAAATTAACCATAGTCTTTCAATAACAAAATATATCGCCACGTTCAACAACAAAATATATCGTCACGTAGTATTCCATGCAAAACGCATGTACATACAAATGTAAATGGGTGATCTCATTGTTAGACATAGAATCTGTAGATTTCATTCAAAAGTACGTCTATAATGGGATACTTCGTTATAAAAAGGCGAGTTTTCCTCTGCAATAAAATGAAACGTGACATGGTTACATCTCCGTAGCTATGTAAATCTTGTTTTTCTTTCTTCCTTCAACCGATGTAAGTCAGGTTTTATATCTGACAGAGAGCTGCATGACTCACCGCGTAATCACATGTTTCTTTCCTCTAAATCCCCCTTTATCTCCCCTCCACAGGGATTAGCTATCAGTCGTACCTTCAGATTATCCCCAATGATTATAATTATACAGACGTTAATCACCTTTATGTCACCATTGCTTAGCTGATGTATCAGCGGCAGTGATACCCAATTTTCTTGTCAAGACAATGTATGTACTTCAAAATAAACTTACGCCGTCACATGTGGAAAAAATGAAGACACTTTGTGGTTCGGCATTTTTTGACTATTTTCAAGAAGTAAATGCAAGAATGCAAATGACTTTGGTGTCAAAACTTGAAAGCTAAATGTCACGTTATCATTTTCAGGATCTGTTCAGTACACCTTTACATCCATGTAATATAATAAACTCAACGTTTAGGTAAAAATGCGATCATTTTGAAGAAAGTTATTCTTAGTCATACGAACAGAAATTGATAGCTTTTATTTTTAACCTCGACAAATCACTCGTGTGTTAAACAGTATTTTCACCTACATTTAAAGGGGTCCTCTTTGCAGCAATTCATTTTCTGAAGTAGGCTACTACGAAAACATCACCTGACGAGAAATGTTTATCGGTACAAAAATTACTGCAAGGCCACCACATACTACATGTAGTACCATTTAATCGTGGGTTTTTTTCCGTATTCATTTAACCTGCCTAACCACAGCACTTCTCGTGTTTTCCGCCTCTAATTTGAGGTATCGTTGATTTTGGCTTGGCGACAAACCTAAGACGTTTAACATAAATGTAGGCAGTGACTGCTCCTTTGCCAAGTACCCGACGTTGGTACGGGTCTCTGGAACATGCCCTTAACAACGGTCCCGGAAGGTCCGGGTCTAGCTACAACAATTACACCAACAGCTGGTGACGTTTCTGTATCAGAAAAAAAAAAGAACAGGACGTACAAGGAATTACTTCATGAAACTTTTTTTTTTACTAATTATTGGACACAACTACTTTATATAAAGACTTTCAAAAATATTATAGTTTTAGCCTTTGAAAAATATTCCTCAAGTCATCGCTTATTCTACGTTATTTAGAAAATATGTTTAATGCATAGTTCTGAGCTTGACAGCGAGGATTGAATCGTTTAATGCATTAATCTACAGGTTTCGGTGTGACTGTTAATACAATTTTGTAGTCATGGAATGTAATAAGTTAATGGACTTGAGAATCACTCTAGTTGTATCTAATCAGCCAGTATAGGTGTTTGAATACGCTTAAGCCATAAACAAATTCTGCAACAGTCCACAATATCTTTCAACTCTCTTTCACCACAAGAAGTAGTCAGAGGATTCGATTCGTATTTTCCTTTAATCATCTGAAACCAATACAATATTTCGTTTTCAAAACTTCAGAGATACCCTATGGCACTACTTTCGCTATATACAATTATATGTAAAGTTAATTACTACACATGCGTTGATTGCATATAACCTAAAGTAATATTGTTAAGCTGGAATATTACGCTACTCACTAAATCACCACTTACATGTATATATGGCAGGATGAACTTAATTTACCCCTTTTGCAATAAACTGAAACCTACAGGGGCGGGCGGGGGACGCGTGCTTATACACTAAGAGAGTGGGACGTTGTGTTGAAATAGGTACGTTTTCAAATAAAGGTATCATTTTTATGAATAACATAATTGATTAGTTCAGCTATCATATCCTTGGGGCGGTAATTGTTTGTATGTTGTTTTAGAGGAAAAGACAATGATTCCACAGAAATTGAAATCCCACCATATATCCTGCAAAGATGTCGACTAACTGAAACTAAAACCAAAATTTTCCTACTTGGAGTTTCAGATATTGTTTATTTTCCGTAGCTGGAACTCAAAAATACTTTGGTGTCTCAATCATCAATTCATGAAATGCTGTTGTCATTTTAACCCTCAGACTCCGCCCGAGTCCCATGTTCTCGCCTGACGTCGGAATTTCCGATGAGCCAGAGTTTGTCGTGAATGATATGTAAAAGGTGATGTAATTACTTGCTTTACGGAAGTTGGATTCATTATTGAAACATGCATATGTCAAGTTTCCTTTTCCTATACATAGTACTCTAATTCAAACTTTACCAAACATCTAAAGAAAAATTAACTGGGCGTCACTTTTAAGATCATGGAATACTCAAGATTTTGGGCGCATCAAATGAAGTAGGACTTTGCTGTGTTTATGTGGGATTTTCTATATTTTGATCAAACAACAATGGAAATCGGTCATTTCAAAATCAATGGAATGCATCAATAAAAAGATGTATTTGAAGGACTTGGATTTTTTGGTAATGTTTTTCTGTTGAATTATAAAGGAAAGTTTTGTGAATAATGCAAAAATAAAGTTGGGTTTCATTGAAAACAGTTGATGATAAATATGGTTGTTGTTGGGTTGTTTTTTTAAGCAATTTTAACTCATTTACAGCTAATTTTACAAAATTTATGACAAATTCGTATGGATATCGTATGTCCTCGTCTAGTTGATGGGGCTGAAGGGAGTCTGGTTAATGGCACAGATTTAAATTACAGACACTCGAAAATCGACAGGTTAAATAATTCAAATTGCTAAATATTTACCTGAAATATATCTACATGTAGTATCTGTTTGCTGTGTGGAACTGTATGACTCGGTGAAGATAATTTACAGAAATTGACGTCAAGAAACATTAGGTGTGGGGTAAACTTTCTACCTTTGGAGCACTTTTAGCATGCTGGTCCTTGGCCTATAGGAGCAGTCTCTGCTCCGACCTGCATTTAATGTTACCTACATTTACTTAAAATACTGACTTGGACGTAAATTTGTAGATGAAAAAGATAAAGAACAGTAATTGATCTTATAACTCCTATAAAGAATACAAAATTAAGAGTAGGACAAACACGGACCCTGGACATACCAAAGGTGGGATCAGACAAACACGGACCTCTGGACACACCAGAGGTGGTATCAGGTGCCTAGGAGGAGTAAGCACCTCCTGCTGAGCGGTCACACTCGCTATAAGCCCTATTTCTCGACAGGGTAACACGGAGTAATCTGTAGTCATGTTTAATCCGTACATATATTTATAATGGTATCGAACTTGTTATTGTTTTGTTGAGAGAATTATGTGCGTTTTAGCATTGTGATGTTGGTCTCTACTCGATTTGTTTGTTTATATGTCGATTTGTTTGTTTATATGTCGATTTGTTTGTTTATATGTCGATTTGTTTGTTTATATGTCGATTTGTTTGTTTATATGTCGATTGTTTATATGTCGATTTGTTTGTTTATATGTCGATTGTTTGTTTATATGTCGATTTGTTTCTTTATATGTCGATTGTTTGTTTATATGTCGATGTGTTTGTTTATATGTCGTTTGTTTGTTTATATGTCGATTTGTTTGTTTATATGTCGTTTGATGTCCAATTCCAAAACTGTTCACTTACTAGGTGAAAGAGAAATGCCACTAAATGTTGACTTATGCGTGATGCAGTTTTAATTGAACTGGGATAATTTATAACTGTAAATATATCTGGGGATATCAATTCACCTATATGTTATCGTTTCAAAACGAGTATGAATATGGAAATGAACCGGATTCGATCTGATTGGCCACCTAACATGGGACGTCAACAAACCAAAGCATTGAAGCTTTGAGTATCAGTTCGCATGGGGTTTTAATGAATCTTTAAAGGTATGTTTAGACACAAGTAAATTGGGAAAGTGCAATATGTTCATATTTTATGCATTAACTTTTTGAGAAGGCGATGCAATAATACAGCGATATAAGGCCTCAATCGTGCACAAATTTCTCTGCGCAGTAAATAGGTTTTTATAAAGAGTGGATCTTTAGCTTTCTTCTGTCCTAATACTTTCCCATAGAGTTAAAGATCTGCAGCTTTACCTATGTCAAATGTCTTGTGTTTGATGCAGCGCATGGATCGATGATTTATACAATTAACGGGCGTTAAACTGATTTTAGGTTGTTTACGATTGCATGTTCATAAACAGTTTTGCGGTGCACCAAGTATTAACTCCCCTAGAACATCTGATGCTTCGATGATATTGTTAGAACCTTTTATGAAATGTGGGAGCCCTACAGAAATCACATTGCTCGTCAACATTTTTGTTGTGACGCAATATTAACGCAAACCGTTTTCACCGGAACGATTTTGTTTTCACATCTTAACAATAAGAGGAAGACACTTTTAATTTTTTAGATGGTTTAGCTCTGTATCTATGTCGGTATATAAATCTTTCGTGTCACGATAACTCAGGTTTCAATGTAACATTTTTATACAGAAGGAGTTGACCATAAGATAAAGACTCTATTGTCTGTCTGTCATCACGTTTGTTGAGACACCATATAATATTAAATAAATTCTTTTATTTACACAGGATAGCACAATTTATTTATTATTAAAATTTATAAAGCGCACAAGTTTACAAACAAAAATGCAATCAATGGCGCTGATACAATTAGTATCAAATGACTAGTTTACATTGTGGTCCTTTATAAAACATATTCACAGGCAGATAAAGAAGAGAATAGAAAATAGATAATTTAATATTAATCATGTACATGAAATATATACACGATATCGCTGTGGAAAATATAAACATATATCAATTGTTTGAGTTATAATGCTGCAAATATGCTGATTTAAGAGATGTAATAGAACCATAGCTTCTGACAGACTCAGGCAACGGATTCCATAAAATTGTGGAAGATACCTTACAAGACCGTTTATAATATTCAGTTCGAACTTTTGGTAAATATAAAATGCCCTTTCACTACTTCTTGTTGTTCTAGAACTAACTTGGCTGACAAAACTAAAAACATTCAAATACTCTGGTGTCTTATTTTTAAGAACCTTGAAAGCAAGCACTAGCTTTCTATAAATAAAATAATCATGAACAGGCATTCATTAAAGAACACTAAAAATATCAACCGTAGAAGTCTGAGTTACTTTTACATTCAATGTAATTCTGGCTGCCCTTTTCTGCAATTTAAAAAGTATGTCAATAAAAACCCTGTTTTTGGTTGAGGCAACAATAATTAAAATGTGGAAAGATAACAGTGGTATAAATTTTCAATAATGTTACATTTGATATAAAAGTTTGCAGACGACGTAAAATACCTATTCTTGCATAAAGAATCAATTTGTAGAGACCAAGCCAGGCATTCATCTATTTGTACTCCAAGAGGTTTGGTCGTTTTAACAGTATCTAAAATAATATCTCCTACTTTGATACACATTTTTCTACACTTTGAGAGTTTCCGTGGAGTACCAATCAACATACATTGTGTTTTCTTTAAGTTCATCGGATCTTTCAACTAAAGGATTTCATATTTTATAAAGAGTTAGCTGACCATCCTATAGAGTTTAAGGTAGTGGAGTCAAAACAATCTAATTAAAAATCTTTGATTCGCTCCAATATTCTAATGTCACTTAACACATTCTATTTGTATTAAAGACATCGGGATATTGGAGCGGATCAAAGATCTGGTTTTAATCAGGGGTGAAAGGTTAAGTACACAAAATGTCTTCGATTTCTACGTGTACTGTCTTTTCGTTGTGACACGATAAGTTGACCGTTTTTTTAACATTCCGATGTTATGCAAAGGTATTTGACCATCCTATAGAGTTTGGGGTTAAAGGTTAAGGACACAAAATACCTTCAATCTCTAAATGTACTGTGCTTTTGTTGTGACATGACAAGTTGGAGAGTTTTTAGCATTGCCCTTCTACATGTATATTTTATACAAAGGTAGTTCATGGTGATAAAAAACCTTGCAGATTTTGTTCTATCTGCCCAGTATCACATACGTTGAGCCATGGGGTCACGGCCATAGCTAACCTTTGATCTATATCTTTACCTATTCATTATGACACGATGAATTGAAAAGTTTTCAACATGGACCTTTCATCTTTTATTAAAAAGGTAGTTTTTGATTAAAGATATTCACAGTTTGTAGTCCTTATACTTTAAGTGTGACCAAATTTATAGAAAATTTTACAACATATAACGTTAATATTGTACAGAATGATAGTTGTTTATTAATGGAAGATATCAATATCACCTGCTTGTACGTCATCACTTCGCGACTAGATATTAATTTTGAATGGTTTTCAACAAAAAGTTTTCAACGAAAAACATTCATATTTTAAACAGAGGTAGTTGATCAGTAAAGTAAAACACCAGTAGAACAATTATTAATGAATTATGTGTCATTAGAACTATATGTAATACACGAATTTAACTTCAGACTGTTCTCGGTGGGACCCGTCTTTGGATATCCATGGTTGTTAACGCTTCGTTCCCTCTCGCCATCACCCGTGGGTCTATTCATACCAATTCACTCGTTCTCGTGAATGATTTAATTGATACTCAGGGAAAACCGAAAGCGAGTTTGTCCAATCAGTTACTCCCTTTCTTAATCTTTTCGTTACCCAATATTGTCGGGGATCCGGGTTAAAATAGGTCCTCAGTATTCCTTGCTTGTCGTAAGAGACGACTAAATGGGGCGGTCCTTCGGATGAGACCGTAAAAACCGAGGCCCCGTGTCACAGCAGATGTGGTACGATAAAGATCCCTCCCTGCTCAAAGGCTGTAAGCGCCGAGCATAGGCCTAAATTTTTCAGTCCTTCGTCGGCATTTGTGACGTCTCCATATGAGTGAAATATTCTCGAGCGGAACGTTAAACAATATTCAATCAGTCAAACCAATATTGTGTTTATACCATATTTAAAGTAATGCTACCTTTAAAAACAGAATATTTCCGATCATATCACGATTAATTTAACTGGACAGTAAATCTAAGGTAGTCATGGAGAAGAGCGAATTGGTATGGATCCACGGGCATGGACATCCGACGATTGGTAAGGCCCTTCCTGGCTGAGTCAGGTTTTTGGTTAAGCCAAAATTAGCATGTACAATAAAACTTGTAAACTTTAATAAATTAGCATATACTTGACTATCTTTAACCTTTAAACATTTCTAATTACAATTGTTTTTGGGTCCTTGATTAAGGTTTGCTGATGCTTCAATTACTCAGGTCAAGGTTGGTCTCAAACTGAAAGACACGGCGGCATCAAAGCAGCGCGATATATACAATGATAATTTGGCATGGTGCATACACTGTAATATTACATGCCAGATATGATAATGCCGTTTTTAAATGATGGTGTATTTGTTAAAAGTATATCAGATAAACAGACGAGATTATTATGAGGGATTAGAGTTGCATGCATATTCGACACTTATTACATAGAGTGGAATAAATTTCTCCAGTTTACAAAGAAAAATTGGGTATCATTTTACGCGTTGCATTATTGTATCAAATGTCGAAAAGGGTATCTAATATTTCTATTTTAAACTTAATATTTTATTTTCTAATAAAACTTTATTGTCTTATAATGGAACCAGTCGAATTTAGTAAATCATAACTTCCTGCAAGGCATACATTCTGTCATTTCTTACAAGAAGACATCATATATTATTATCATTCATTGTTGTACACTTTAATAAATCAAAGTTTTTAGAATGTAAAAAGATAATTTATGAAAGAGGCTGCATAGATGGCAGTATTTTCATTTCATCACAGAGACATAAATTACTAGACATGTATGCCAAGAATTCAGAACTCCACACTAATTACATAATTCCTCGGTTCGTCGTTTTCATGTAGCTGCTGTTATAGTCCTCAAAAAATCCAGACACATACCGAACAATTAATCGTACAAAATGTGTGAAGTAGGTCATCATCGGTAACAAGTACACTCTACATTTTTTCTTATCCCCCCCCCCCCCGGATTAAACTGGTCGCGGTGACCTAATTGCTGAGGTTCTAGCTTTTCAATCACGAGGCTCGTGTTTGATTCTCGATACCATCGCCGCGACAAACAATAGATGTTTAAAATGGGTAATAACTGTCCCTACGCCAAGCGCCTAGCATTAGAAGGGAAAGTCAAAGGTATTTTAGATATGACTTTAAAAACGGAGGTCCCGTGTCTTGGTAAAAAAAAAAATAACTTGGCGGCTATGGCTCTGACCTCCATGTGTAGTTCAAAATATGTCGCACTACAGCTGGTGACGTATCTGTATGAGAGAATTCTTCTCGACTAGGACGCCACATTGTACTTTTCCTATCACGCTATAGTGTACTACTCGTCTGATGATATACCCTGCTATTCCTTTAATGCTATGCTGTAACATTTCTGTGGTGCTATATGTAACGCTATTCTGCGCTATATCTTCTATACTATTCCTATGACGCCATACTGTGCGCTATTTTTGAGAGACTTTATTGTACTGTTCCGGTGATGACACAATGGACTTTTTCTCTAGAACTATACTTATACTATCCTCTACCTGTGATGGTTTACTGTGTTATATCTATACAACTATACTATTCCTATAACTATTCTTATTCTACCTGAGACGCTTTACTGTGTTATATCTATACAACTATACTATTCCTATAACTATTCTGTGACGCTTTACTGTATTATATCTATACAACTATACTATTCCTATAACTATTCTGTATTCTACCTGTGACGCTTTACTGTGTTATATCTATACAACTATACTATTCCTATAACTACTCTGTGACGCTTTACTGTATTATATCTATACAACTATACTATTCCTATAACTATTCTGTGACGGTTTACTGTATTATATCTATACAACTATACTATTCCTATAACTACTCTGTGACGCTTTACTGTATTATATCTATTCAACTATACTATTCCTATAACTATTCTATATTCTACCTGTGACGCTTTATTGTATTATATCTATTCAACTATACTATTCCTATAACTATTCTGTATTCTACCTGTGACGCTTTACTGTGTATATTATTCCTATAACTATTCTGTGACGCTTTACTGTGTTATATCTATACAACTATACTATTCCTGTAACTATTCTGTATTCTACCTGTGACGCTTTACTGTGTTATATCTATACAACTATACTATTCCTGTAACTATTCTGTATTCTACCTGTGACGCTTTACTGTATTATATCTATACAACTATACTATTCCTATAACTATTCTGTATTCTACCTGTGACGCTTTACTGTATTATATCTATACAACTATACTATTCCTATAACTATTCTGTATTCTACCTGTGACGCTTTACTGTGTTATATCTATACAACTATACTATTCCTATAACTATTCTGTGACGCTTTACTGTATTATATCTATACAACTATACTATTCCTATAACTATTCTGTATTCTACCTGTGACGCTTTATTGTATTATATCTATTCAACTATACTATTCCTATAACTATTCTGTATTCTACCTGTGACGCTTTACTGTGTTATATCTATACAACTATACTATTCCTATAACTATTCTGTGACGCTTTACTGTATTATATCTATTCAACTATACTATTCCTATAACTATTCTATATTCTACCTGTGACGCTTTATTGTATTATATCTATTCAACTATACTATTCCTATAACTATTCTGTATTCTACCTGTGACGCTTTACTGTGTTATATCTATACAACTATACTATTCCTATAACTATTCTGTGACGCTTTACTGTGTTATATCTATACAACTATACTATTCCTATAACTATTCTGTATTCTACCTGTGACGCTTTACTGTGTTATATCTATACAACTATACTATTCCTATAACTATTCTGTACTTTTCATGTAATGATATACTGTTCTATTTCTGTGAAGCTGTGCAGTACTATTTCAGTAAATTATTCTGTACTATTCGTGTAAAACTGTGCTGCACTGTTTTAGTAAAAACACATTGAATTATTCTTGTAAATTATACTATAGTATTCCTGTAAATTATATTGTTCCATTCCTGTAAACTATTTTAAAATATTCCTGTAAATTATACTGTACTATTCCTGTAAATTATAATGTACTATTCCTGTAAATCATACTATACTATTCCTGTAAATGTTGTAATGTTCCTGTAAACTACATTGTAATATTCATGTAAATTATACTGTACTATTACTATTCCTGTAAATCATAAAGTACTATTCCTGTAAATTATACTGTACTATTCAAATTATACTGTATTATTCCTGTAAATTATATTGTAATATATCTGTAGATTATACTGTACTATTCCCGTGAATTATATTGTACTATTCCTGTAAATCATACTGTATTATTCAAATTATACTGTACTATTCCTGTAAATTATATTGTAATATTTCTGTAGATTATACTATATTATTCCTGTAAATTATACTATACTATTCCTGTAAATGTTGTAATGTTCCTGTAAACTACATTGTAATATTCATGTAAATTATACTGTACTATTCCTGTAAATCATGAAGTACTATTCCTGTAAATTATACTGTAATATTCATGTAAATTATATTGTACTATTCATGTAAATTATACTGTACTATATTGTAATATTTCTGTATTATTCCTGTAAATTATACTGTAGCATTCCTGTAAACTGTATTGTGCACTTCCTGTAAACTATATTTAAAAATTCCTGTAAGTTATAATGTACTATTCCTGTAAATTATATTCTACTATTCCTGTAAACTATCCCATACTTTTCGTGTAAAAAATATACTATACTATCCCTGGGATATTATACTGTACTATTTTTCTGACGCTATATAATAGCATTCCAAATATCCTATATTTTAATATTCCATTGGAAGGGCCGAAAGTGTTGTACTCTTGAGCATGCCCTCAAATATGAACTGCATTGAGGTGTATCTGTTACAAGTTCGATGATTGACATGTTTCTTATTATCTAAAAACCACACAGGAAGCACGCCGGTATGGACATCGTACTAGGGATAGTGGCCAGTTGGTAATATTTTGTGTAATATCATACATGTATTTGACCTTACCATGATGCTAATGGGTAGTCTCTTTGAAGTATTTTAGTCAATCAGGTTATAGTTCAGATTTCTTCCGGTCGTGGTCGCACCAAGACAGGACAATGAAGTGGGCATGAAAAGGTAGGACTACATGTACATTTATGAGCGGGCTGGACATCCATGACCAATAAAGGCATCACTTGTTGTGACAGGGCGGCAGCAAAAAACCACGGAAGTTCTTTAGCCAGTTATATTTGTACATGATGAATGGAAAAATCAGTAGTGTGATTGAAATGTCTGTTTGCAATGCAGACTTCCATCATATTTTATAGGACTCTCGAAGGAATATTTGTTCACACCTTACTCCACTGGCCACAGTGTGAAATTAGCTTCCGTATGTTATGAATGACCAGTTAGCAATTTATCTTGGTATGCGTTACAATCATTGAAGAGGAAAGTCTAACTTGAGTCTCCGCAATGGAAATCCCAGGCGACTGTCATGTGTGAGCAAAAATTCAATTTACATCAAAAACTCAAATAGACAGTGTTTAGAGTAAGTCGCAAATGGATATTTCTAGTACAATGAGCTGAATTCGATTAGAGAAGGTGTGATGTGATTGCCGAGTCTCTGGTTACAGAAATGTCGTTTTAAGTAACTTTGTACCGTGGCTCACAGATACAATCAAGCATTGCAACTTTTTCTGATTCCCTCTCGAACGCTGCAACATGATTCAGCTGTTCTTAGTAATCTTCTAGAATCATGACTATAACAACAATGCAAAATAATAATTTTTTTATTGTTTATGTATTTTTTTCGTTTGCAATAGACAACATTTTTCAATAACTTCAAACATTTGAGTTTAATTCATAAATAATAATAAATAGATGAAAACAATATAAATAACAAATCTCATGTTATCACATTTAGAATGCACACATACATGTTATTTCAATTTGAAATATGAAAATGCAGCCCCAGCCGGCTTGGAATGCAAGATTGGCACATGTCGTACAATTTGCAACCTCAAATCCTATTCGCATCTGAATATGATATTGTAATACAATGTTGACAGTGCTAGAAGTCTTATTATGGAAAGAACAAAAACCATTAGGTACAGTTGTATATACAAGTGTCACAACGCTTGATAACTGATACACATTATTTTGATTATTTTATTCTTTCCTCACAGTGACATCAATATGAACAACTGAAATCTTTTTCTGTATATCTGGACATTAATTTTGTTCACGTTCTTTCGGATATATATTTTAAATAAAAAAAACCTGATTTTATACATCTGATCTTTAAAAATATTTCCAAAAACAGATTGATTGAATGTATGCCGAGTCGGCAAAAAGAGGAGATACATATGTAATTTGATACATGTATTTGCATTATGTAGTGTACAATGTAACCGGCAAGGGACTTAATAAATAAATTAAAAATGGAATGATCTCATCAGAATAAAGTAGAATTGAGACAATGACAATTGAGTTTAACTGAGATCGATCCGTAAATACTGCATTGTTTTTAACAACGCCGAACTGAAACCTAAGTCCACTAGATAATGTGTCTTTTCTCCTCCCACTGGATTTCTGAGGAGATTTTTCGAATCTTCAAACCGTTTCCACACGAAATGAATAGTTGGAGGAACCAAGTTTCCGCCGTCCACTTCGGAGAAGCGTCCTGGCTTTTTGATCGAATTGAAAGACCTTGCGCCCGTTAGCGAAGACATCCCAACACTCTTCAGGATAAAGGGTGTAAAGTAGGAGTTCACACGTCAATAAATAAATAAATATACTAGTATAGTCAGTATCTTCTAAGGATGGAACAAAACTCCTAGGCGGAAGTCTCGCCGTCTCTATTCGACCTCTTTGGAAAAATTAAATACCGGGAACATCTCGTTAACCTGAAAGGACAGAAGAAAAGGCATCATGAAACGTCGGCAATTGTTTAATAATCCATGAAAATATTTTTGACAAGTAATTTGTTTAAATATTTGTATTTCATAAGCTTAAAAATGTGTTCATTATTTCTGTGATTAGTCTGAAGTCTCGTAGCTAACTGATCGTTTAGATTACCATTTGATCTCTCTGATAGCAAACTGGCAAACATTTAAAACGCTGTTTGTGTCATCATAACTTGCATACCTAGGTTACAATTTCTGAACTGTGGGTAACAGTTTTAGTTCATTTAATCGAACACTTTGTGATTGCGTTTGAATAGATTAAATAGTAGTGGCAGGTTGATCGGCATTTCAGAACAAGGGCGACAGATTTAATCAAGTATTTTCTATTGTGTCTGCATTCAGTCCGGGAAGAGCAATCGTTTAAAAATTAATACAAACGTATAATCGAAAATTTTCAATAGAACAAATCCTAAGGTTGTAATTGATTATTTTAATGCTTTTATACCATTAAATGAAACATGTCAAACTACACGTTCCGTTTGTCTTTAACAAATCTGCCTTTAAGTTATTAATTAAACTTTGGTACTTTTAAACACTTAATGCCATCGGAGTTATTAATATACCTTAAGGACTTCTGTTTTGAAATGGACTTTTCCCTTGAAAAGAGCATACGACGTTCTGAATAATATCCCCCATTAACATTTGTTGTAACATATGTCTAGAATTAATGATCGCTGACAACAAAATGATGTAGGTTTGCATCTTTAGTTTCTGGATCCACGTGTCTCCTGTACTTTATCGTGGTAATCTTCCCCCAAATCCCCACTCCTTATTATCAAATTTTGATATAATGGTAGATAATATATCTTTATTTTTACGTTCAAGCATATTCATCAATAAGTAATTAAAAAGGAACGGGCGACTTTTAGAAAATCGATCAAAGGACTACTAGCTGATCATCCATTGAACTACTCATCAGCGACGATGGGGCTTTGTCCTCCTAAATATAATGCCGTGTCGTTTTGACTGGGTTAATGAAGGGTTTATCTGACACATAAACCAACTGTCTTTTTTGCACAGATTGACAATAATTAATGTATGACTCTTCACACGTGGCTTGATTTATATATCAATTAGTTAGCGGCTCGCGTACTCTTTATACAAATCTCTCTCATAATCTGATATAAAATTGTTCCATTTTGAAATGAAATCCTTTTTTTTTAATTGTTTTATTGTCTTACTCGTGTGGTTAATGTGGAAGGCTCTTTTAATATTAATTTATCTATTAGCCAGGTCAATAAATTCATATAGGTGAATGCTATTTTGGCAGGATGTTACAAAGCTGGTCTAATTTGTCCCTGACAAATTATTAAACACATGTTTGACCTCAAAGGTGAAGCGTTGCATCATCAGAATGTTGAAATTCTATTTACAAATTAAGATTCCGTTTGCTTAATTGGCCACTTCATGTCACGAGTCATTCAAAATAATACGTTGCCTGCCAAAACATTTTCGTCATGAAAATCTGGTGGTAGTTAAATTGGCAATATAATCCTGAAATGGTTACATACGACGGTCATTTCTATGTTAAGTACGTTAATGATGAGAACAGTTATAAAAAGTTATGCTGACACTCACCTAAATACTGTTTTCGTGGTCACCTGGATCTCAATCTTTTCAAGAAAAGTTTTAAATTCATTCTTAATTTCATATTCTTTGGAGCTATTTCACATCTAGGACCCGCAAAACCCTTCCGACATAAACAGTGACAGTATCCAAATATAGATGTAGGCATCAGAATTGTTCCCCCGTTAAAACACTTTCCATTGCACAACATCAACGCTGGAATGGCCGATACCGAGTTCTTGGTCAATTCGTGTGATAGAAGAATCACAGAAATTAATAAAAATGAATGAACTGTTAAATGCTTCATGCTGTTTTAAATGTCCCAGCGCGTTCCGTAATATATCACCTTGAATTCTGTTTATCAATGCTTCCGATCACTTGAATGTTATGCAGTTTGACAATTAATCCACCTCAATTGTTTTTAACGTGAGTTTCTATAATCACATGTCATATTTCAACCATGCTATTGATATCTCGAGTAGTAAACGCTACACTACTGGATCAGTTTTATGTATTATATATACTCATGGTTCATGAATATTCATAATACAACAACCAATCCAGTGAATGAAAATCCCGTATAGTTCTCACGGAGTGTGACAGACCACGTTTACTATGTACATTTGTTCAAGAGTTTCAATCTGTACAAAACCATACCATTAAGGATAGGTCATCCCGTGTTTACCACTAAACGTCTTTTCACTATACACTGTATACATTTAATAGAAAAAATATTTTACATGTATTTCTGATTAAGTAATTGTACTTTAATAGCTACATATAAATTGTCTCGCGGTCGTTGTTGAATACTAGTACTTCAACTGAATTTCATCACCCCAAAAATTTAAATAATTCGTACCGTAAAACCAAAGGAGTTTTTTCTGCCATTCGGGAATTATTGAAAATATCAAGTTTCTAGACATCGTATAGTTCAGAGTATAATAACCAACGCTTTGTCGATACGATAAGTATTTTATATGATATGATATGTTATATTTCTTCAGGTATAAACCAACCATTTAAAAGTGTATCAGACTTATCGATCATATATCGGATATAAATACTAATTCAGACATGGGATGTGCAAACAAATTAATTTAGTTAAAAGCACAACCTGGGCACAGATGTATACTTATACGAAAGACAAAATTTACGGTCATTACTCTACTCGTCGTCTTACTTTGATCTTCTCAAAATAAAATGAGCGCTGACTAACAATTTTGCACTTACTGAATCGTACGTGCGCTTGGTGTGAGAAATAATTACGTCACATTGTCCCACCGACGGACATCCGTGAAGACAAATATCGCATCGAGTATCATGGAAACTATTGAAATCGGTACGCATTGTATATCGGAGACCTTTTCCGTGACATTAATTATTTTCCATTGAGAAGGATCGTGTATTGCTTTCATAATGCTGAAGTGTTAATAGCAACATCAACAAACTATGGCGTGTCTTGAAACCGTGAATATGTTTACAATATTACAGTGTAAGACGTATCGAATGATTTCTTTTAAATTCAGCTATACCATTTAGTATCCCCCTAATATTAAGCAAAGCACTCTGGGTAAAGAGTTCCCATGGCTTACTGTTCAGACTTAGTATTTGCTATGGTCGAATCGACTGAATGATATATACATTATCGACTTCATTCACCACGACATTTTCCTCTCCCTCCCTCTCTCTCTCTCTCTCTCTCTCTCTCTCTCTCTCTGTTGTTATACATCGCAACATTTCTCTCTCTCTCTCTCTCTCTCTCTCTCTCTCTCTCTCTCTGTTGTTATACGTCCCTTGAGGTATTTTTCACTCATGTGATGTCACTGTAGATGAAATGGCACAAATTCAGACCAAGGCATGGCGTTCATTGTTTCTTTATATGGTATCAAAGCTTCAGTTTTAAACGTCTCCTTCCAATTAAATCCCCAACGACTCTTCCTTAATGCCGACCCATTGAGGATGGAACTGTCCTTATCAACCGGGAACACCGAGTGTTATGTCGTCATGTACTATAATCTTATATAAAAAATACCAACTTGCATTCAGAATTTTGTGATATTCTCCAAACATTGAAAAGCATTACAGACTGTTCGTGTATTCATGTGAAATAGATAAATTGCATTAAAATAAAGACGGATGAAGTCGGTGTCAACAGTTATTGCGTTGTTTGCACTGTTTGACGTTTTCAGAGGTTTGAATGTAAATTGAAGGCTATTTATATGACAATTAACTTATCTACCATTGTCTTAGAAACAACCCGATTTGTTTTCTTTTTCAGCAGTCTCTAGCTGTGACCTGATGTGAAAAAGCTAATTTTGGTTTCTACATGTACATATGTAGTGAAATAGAGGTCTATGTTACATTGAGCACTTTAAATTTGATCATTAGGTCTGTGTTACATTTAGCACTTTAAATTTGATCATTAGGTTAGGACTACATGTGTCCAGAAAAGTCATCGGCTGACAAAATGAAGAGATGTGTCATATTCTATTTTTCAACACGTTACAAGAGGCAGCAGTCGGCCACAATTCTTAATAGTAAAAACACGTTGTTTTTAATAGCGGAAATTCTCGTTAAACAAGAGAGCTCAGCAAACAGTGTTCACCCCAAAAGTTACCATTTCCTCATGATTGTATCAGGCACGAAACAACGTCTTCTCTTGCCATGCTAATTTGGTGTTGGTGTTCCTGAAATAGCAACGCCTGTCTGGACTAGGGGTCATTAACACCGATTTTATTTCAAATTCCTACGATTGAATTGTCACATACTACCAAGGAGATATATGAAATAGAAAGGTCTGATTGGAATTTATGCCAAGTCGCGACGATAAGAATTTCTTGAAGATAACACTTAGACCTTTTCCGATTTGAGTTGCAAAAATAGTCAGAGTTCTATAGCTATAAAAAAAATCTCAAATAGAATATTGTTTGGCATCCCTCAAAGAAATTTCACTCAAATTGAGATGTCATCGGTAAAAGCCGAAAAAGTGTAGATAACGAACAGTGATAAATCCCATAACTCCTATAAAGAATACAAAATTAAAAGTAGGGCAAACACAAACCCCTGGAGACACCAGAGGTGGGATCAGGTGCCTAGGATGAATAAACATCCCCTGTTGACAGGTCCCACCCGCTGTGAGTCCCTATCGCGATCAGGTAAAAGGGTTAATCCGTAATCAGAATCAGTATGTAAAGAACGGTGGAACAATTGATACATGCATAAAACACGTCAGCATTCAACCCGGTGATAGCTTGTATTTGCAAATAAATTTTCCGAAATGCTGACTTTAAACGAGGCTGTTCAAACCTCTGAAACATAAAAGGTGAAGATAACGAACAGTGATCAATCTCATACCTCCTATAAGCAATACAAATACATAGTTGGGCAAACACGGACCCCTGGACACACCAGAGGTGGTATCAGGTGCCTAGGAGGAGTAAGCATCCCCTGTAAAATCAAATTATTTGTCAGTAGTTTGCCTTGATTTAAGAATTGATCATACGCAGGGCATGATCTCACGTAATACATGCATGTTTATATTTATATGATGAATTGTTGACCGTGCCGACGCTTATCGAAGTGCTGGGTCATAATTTGCAGGTGATCGTGGGCTATGGTTAAAATAGCGGTCGCAAAATTCGCGATTGTTACAAATCGAGCGATGAGAACAAAACATAACGGAAAACTTTAATATCTAGATACACATACAACAATGCAGTTTGGTATTTAACAATACACCACTCAGCAGCAAAGTAGTTAAGATTGATTAGCTTCACCTACTCAGTCACTAATATATATAGGTAATGATTGTCCAAGTAATTGAGCAGTAAATTGGATTTCCGCAGGAAGAGGTTGTTAAATATTTGAATGTGGAGGACTGTTTGCATAGAACGAATAGTCATTAGTGCTCAACACTATCATGCGCAATGTAAGTATATTCTTTAAGTCTCATCGTCATGATTTTTTTTCAGTAAGTACGCCCCACAATGAAACCACTCTTGTACTAGATGTCAGTATTATGAGTGGTTTAGCCCAGCAGGATGTGTGTGTCCATATTATTTTTCTCGTATTGAAATATTTTATTTGCAATAACACTTTTCCATGCAAATTCCTATTTCAGGGTTATTGAACTATGTTGGTGATTGTTTAGTTAGGTGTAATTAAACATACACGAGTTTGGAAGTGCATATTTAAATCCAATTATGAATGAGTGCTAACTTTCACCAAAAGTTTGATAAATCCTTTGTTGTGGAGATAAAGTATTTCAGACGTTTAATGCTGAGATTTTCTCATATTGAACGAGTAAAAGTAATATTGACATCCTTGTACTATCCCTGATGAATCTGTGTACTATCCCTGATGAATCTGTGTACTATCCCTAATGAATGTGTGTACTATTCTTGATGAATCTATGTACTATCCCTAATGAATATGTGTACTATCCCTAATGAATGTGTGTACTGTCCCTGATGAATATGTGTTCTGTCCTTGATGAATCCATGTATTATACTGATCTGAGAAATAACATCCTCTAAAACATTCAATACTGAACAGATCAACCCCATGTGAAATTGATCGTGTGATTGTGTATAATATACAGATCAACCCCATGTGAAATTGATTGTGTGATTGTGTATAATATACAGATCAACCCCATGTGAAATTGATTGTGTGAAATTCTCTCTTCGATTTTTTTGTTATTTGTTCATAACAGTGAATCGAACACAATACGGCAACGTGTGAAAAAAGTGAACATGACGAACAGTGGTCAATCTCATGAATCCTATAAAGAATTCAGTTATAGAGTAGTGCAAATACGTATCCCTAGAAACACCAGAGGTGGGATCAGGTGCCTAGGAGTAGTAGGCATTCCCTGTTCATCGGTCAGCTGAGAGCCCTATATCTTGATCGGGCAAACGGGGTCATCCGTAGTCAAAATCATTGTGTAAAAACCGGCATAACAATTGATATGAAACACATCAGACAACATTTGATCCAATGACAGGTTGTATTTGCAAATAAGATCATTGTAATGACCATGAAATTTGCAAAATGCTGACTTTAAATGAGACTGTTAAACCGCTTTAACATCAACTTATTGGTCAGCATCCCGTCTTGGTTTAGAAATTGACCAGTGCATTTTTCCCGAACCATCCAATCGACGCAAACACCATACGTAGGTGACAATAGAAAACTGTTATATAAACATTGTTAGTTGATGATAATGAAGTAACATCTCACCCACCACAAAGGTGAGTTAGTCTGCCGCCAACTTAAGCTTTCACCGCGAACCCATCACATCGACACATGAACGAAAGTTAATATTACTAATTTAAAAAAAAAACGCTGTCGTATCCCGATATCGAGCTGAAAGCTACAGAAATAGACAACTTCTCATTTAGAAGTCTTTGAAAAATTTCTGCCCCAAAAGAATACAATCAGATTAGTTAATAAAGGAGCACAAGTTGTTCCCATGGAAATTCCAACAGACTGTTGGAAGACCTGATCTCCAAAGAGTACGTAGATATCGTCAATGAGGAACTCCAGCATCATTTTTGTATATCATTCAGAGAACTTGTGCGTAGAATCAGAAATGTGTTGAACAAAGTAATTTTTTCTCAAAACTGAAGTTCAACAGTGTATTATTTATTTTTCAAGAATTGGCGAAAATGAAAATCCTTGCCACATGCATGTCTTCAATACCCAGAAATAAAAACGTCTTCACTTAAAAACTAGGAGGTGTTAAACGGACAAGTAATGTACTCTCTGTGTAAGTTTCCTCAAAACTGACTAAGTTCAACAACCTATGATTTTGTCAAATATTAAAAGAAAATTAAACTCCTTGTCACATGCACATTTTCAATATCCATACATTCATTTTGTAAAATAAGAAAGTCCTCACGTGAAAACTGTGGGAGGAGTTAAAAGGAAGGGACAAAATTCATGCAAGAGAGGTCGAAATAGCATGATCTAGAGTGACTTGCAAAGGAGTCACACAGCAAGTGTCAACATCAATTGTGACAGAGGAATGAAGATAGAAACAGAAAACCCCGAACGGACAGATGTACAGACATATTTTTATCATAATTCTAATGGTATATGAAATTTATTTTTAAGTATCTGTGAAAATATTACATGTACATGTATATACCCTCAAAATATGCCTTTTTGTACAAACATTTATTAGAACTCTGGTCAGTAAATACATATGTAGAAACGCTTGCTGATTGATTATTTTGTCTAATATTCAAAATAGTTTTTATGATTCATTCAGTAGATGGAACGAATTCAACTTGAGGAAGCGAAAGGTTACTTTTTCATTACAATGTAAACGTCTACACCGAGATGCGTACTAGTGGCGTTAATGTTATTATCAAAATATTTAAATACCATTCATCATTAATCGGTCGTAGAATTAACACTATTTTTTGACAGTGTCATTTTTACCCAAATCATAAATAATATTTTACATCTACGTTAATGACTTTTACGAATGTGGGTAATTTTACTTCTTATTTTACCATGCCCCGTCTGTTCGCTTGTACGGGTATGACTGGGAATAAGTGGTAAAGCTTTGATAACGATCTGGGTCAAGGTGTTTTTCATTTTAATTTCATTTATTTCTCCGAATGCTCTTTTTTTTTTTATTTTCCCCCCAGTGCACATGCTATGTTTTTGTTAGGATCATCAAGTCCATCTCCATAATGAAAACAATTACTCAGCGAAATGTAATATTTGCTTTTAGTATGGAATTCTGTTAGAGACAATTCATACACTTTCAATCAAAACATAATGAATGGCGTTTTGGGTGGTGTCTTGAATCACATTAAAGATGTGTACACTGTCAGG
This sequence comes from Ostrea edulis, assembly GCF_947568905.1. Taxonomy (NCBI): domain Eukaryota; kingdom Metazoa; phylum Mollusca; class Bivalvia; order Ostreida; family Ostreidae; genus Ostrea; species Ostrea edulis. The sequence continues at coordinate 105,603,528 of NC_079164.1, forward strand.
ACCGAAGCCATAAATCTTGATAAACTTGGACTCATCTAAATCGTGACTTCCCTCTTGTATGAAGAAATGATGGTAAATTTTATATTTCGGTCAAATTTATCCATGCGGTGTATGATGTACAACGTTTACTTAAAGCAATGCATAAATCTTTTAGTTTATTTATTTAAAACTCTTAGAACGAAATGCGAGAAGCTGGAACAGTCTTCATCTTCTGATCTACATATGTAATAATGCGTATCTTGCAAGGTCACTAGTAGTTTAATCGATCATCTTTGAAGACCTTTTCCTCAATACTAAGAACGAAAAATTGCAACCTTTCGGTGTAAGTAGGATGCGGTATCAATTATAAACAAACTTTATAGAACTAAAATTAAAGATTAGCATTTGAAATGAATTTCTAATTAGTATTTCCTGTTTACATAGACGCTCAATTTGATATTAAAGTTTTGGTTCGAATGTTTTCATAAATCCAACTATGGAAAAACGACAAGCAAGGGTGCCACTAGGTGGACTGAACATGACAATCAAAAGAGTGCTCATTCTATATTATCTTCGACAACACCCATTAACTGAAATTTCTCTCTCGCAGTTTTAAATTATTCAATATAATGCCGCTTTGCTTCTTGCAGATATATCAGCTGAATTTCCGTTGTTTGTCATGTCGCAGACGACCTCTCCATTAGTTCGGCAGTAACATCAAAACACTTGAAAAATACATATACCGATATAGGATGAGGAAATGAAAACCAGACCCACAAGCCCCCACCAATTGACCCAATATGCAGAATTCAACTCGAAAACATTTTAATCATTTTATTATAATTTGGTGTTTTTTTATGGAGGAGTATTATTTTATATTATATTTTTAAAACGATGACAAATTCCAGTATCATAAAGTGCATTTCCCCCAGTGTGTGATGTACTCGGCGTTTTGCTACGAACTAACCTTGAATGGTATAAAGACATGCACATGCTCACCTAAAATATCCAGTTATCTCATTCATTTCAAGTGTTGGACTGGTAATGTAACACGGTGTAATTGCATGATTTTCAAAGCCCCTCGCTGATTCTTACACTAAATTGTTTGGGTTTCTTCTGTAAAAGAAGCCCTCTGTAAAACCAGAGTTGCGCATCTACATAAATGATCTTCAGCTCCTTCGATCTTCTTCTTCGAAGATAACAGCTGAAATCATGAATGAAATTCTTTTCCCCATTGAATAGGCCTTTACACTACAGTGCATGCACAAAGGGCCTTTAAAACGCGGGTGATTAAATATTTACGTTGTTCATATGTGTTTTTTTCTATACACTTAAATTCTCATTGCCATATACATGTACCAAGGATATATTTTTGTTTTATGAAGAAAGAAAAATGACGTTTAAAAGGGGAATGGTACAAATGGAATCTGAAAGTTAAAGGCTTAATATTAAGAATCAAACAAGATACATGTACACTAAAATTCCGGAAGAACTTTGTATTCTGAGTTTGAGTCTTGGACGACAATCCCACGTATGTAATCGTGGTCGACCTTGACCTGCCTTCATATGCTGTCAGATCTTTAGTGTTTTTTGTATGTGGAAGACACTCCTGCAAATAAAATTTACTGATACATATCCGGATTTTAAGATGGAACCGATCCTCGTTTCAATTCATTACTGTGGCATAATTCATAAACTTGTCCGTTCCCTCAGGATCTCGATCTCTCTCTCTCTCTCTCTCTCTCTCTCTCTCTTCGATCGGAAGCAGAAAAAAGCAAGTTTGAATGTTTTTTTTGCACCCCATTCGATATTTTTTTTACTTATTTAGAGACGTCACAAGTTTAGATAAAATGACACAAATAATCTTGAATTATGAATGGCGCTCACAAGCGAACACATTAGAAATTGCGCCAAAAACATAAATTCGAGTTTTATCGTTTTTAAACCAAAGAAAAACTATTCAAAAATATATACCTTACTTAAAGGCAACATAATATAGTTTTACAAAGCATCAATTTTTATTTAATATTATAATTTTCCCTTATTATTCTATGACGTCATAATGAACTCTATTAAAGCGTAACAATGTAATGGCGCTTTTTGATATCAAAACTAGTCGTGTATACTCTATCGGGTTTGTGATAATTTTTACCATAATGTCAAAAAATGAATGAAGAAATTAGCAAAATTGTTAAATGATTTAAAAGAATAAAATTATTGAATAATACCGCTCGACCATCTAGGCATCTTAACTTGCCTAGATGGTCGAGCGGTCTAGCGCGCTGGTTACATGCTGCTAGGAGATTTGGTTCCACAGGTCGTGAGTTCAACCCCGGGTAGGGGCGGAAGTGGGTATCCAAATAAAGTGAAATTTTCTGTGCTTTATATTAAATATTTCTTCAATTAGGACAGTTATGTTCATTTCAGAGTTCATTGCTATTTCTGTTCTTTATATATATATATATAAATTTATATATATATAAAGCTTTACAGAGGATTTCTGTGTTTTCTTTTCATATTTTTTAAATATATATATATCTATATATATATATATATATATATATATATATATATATATATATATAAGTCCCAGATACCATCAGAAACCCCTGATATGCCATCTGTATGTGTTTGAAACAGAGTCCTGAAGAAATATATCTTTTTACACACGCAACGCGATCGAATTACCGAAGCTTGCTAAGGAGCGGAGTTCGTTGAGAACATTTGGCCATGGTCAAAGCTACTAGTAAAAGAAAATTTGTAAATGAGAGATATTGGACGCCCATGATAGCTCTTGACCAAATAACGTGCCCTGACGTTGAATTAAAAACAAGATCAATGTTACATGGGGAGGAGTGGTGAAAGACACTACATATATTAGAAGTCCATCCTTCACGCAAAGGTTGATTACGATCAGATCGTGTGTTGTGTCTGAACCAATTGGTCACATTTGGCTGGGAACTTAGTCATATCCTACTTGCCCAAACCAAAATTTTCAAAAGAGAAACAGTACTCTTGCACCATCAAAATATCTTTATTTACGTGTCTTTATTCTGTGATACTCTGGTGACCGTGGAGGCCTATTGGCCTACATGTTGATTTTTAAGGAGGAGCAAAAAATAAAAGAAAAAAAGATCACAGTACATTTAAAGCTTCACCCTGGATCAGCAATGCCTAATAAGAAGTGTTGATGACGCTATTTACCGTGTTATTTCACGGGACTTTTTCATAATTAGGTGTCACCTGGCATTATAATGGCATTATGTTACGGGTCATATGAGAATATTTCACTTATATCTATATAGAGACCTCACCAGCTGTAAGTGAAATGGAACAAAATTTAATCAATGCATAGCGCTCAAGTATTCTCTCACCAGAGGGCGCGTTATGTAAGCTTCCCTTTCACCACTTCCAACGTTCCTGCATCACATAATCTAATCACATGATGAAAAGGTGACGATAACGAACAGTGATCAATCTCATAATGAAATGAACAGTAGAAATGAGGAATATAAACATGCAATGCGGCAATCTGTGAAAATCAATGAATTGACTTTTTTGTGTGGAAACTATTTTAACAGTTGTAAAATAAACAAGAGAAAACCGAAAGTCGGAGGTTTTCATCAAACCCTGCGAAAATATTACGATCAACAAGTGGTCTGTCCCAATATCTTTTCAGAGAACTACAGTTCTGCAGCTAATAGAGACATCTCAGCTAAATGGGGGTCATATTTCAATATTGAAAATGTATCCTAAATATACAAAATATTATGGATAATAAATAAATAAATAGATTTAAATGCTAAAATTCATGAAAAAATATGATTTCCTGTATTTCATCATTCTATTTGTACATTTTCATACATATACATATGAATTTAAATATTGAGTTGAAAATTTATTTACTTGGCCTTTATTCTTATCTTGATAAAGTTATAGCCTAGAGAAGAGATGGGAAGAGAGACGAAGGAAAAGACAGAATGAATTCTTTTTTGGGATTAAAGTCTGTTCATAATTTCCTCCCTCTCTCTCTCTCTCTCTCTCTCTCTCTCTCTCTCTCTCTCTCTCCAATCTATTCAAACATTAACATTATGTGTGTAACATTTAAGTAGCCGTTAAAAATGGACCCATTACTGATCAAAATTAAACGTTGATCACTTTTCAATGATCGGTTTTTAACGTTAAATTTTGACCGAGGTCAAATTTTAACGTTCAGAAATGACCCCTGGGTCGTTTTTCATTGAGGTCACTATTTAATATTACATGTATACCGGTGCTTTGACAAATTGCAGTGGAACCTTGGGTTTGATTTGTAGTTGGGATCGAGTATCGTAAGGGTACCTCTAGGTTGCCAAGGGCGTAAAATGTTGGTGAAACATTTTACGATTAATCTGATCTCTTAACGTTCTACTGGTTAAAGAATTATACATGTCCCGGTAAAACATATAATTTCCCCAAAAGAACTCTATGTTTTGTTGTCTTATGTGCCATTGACCTTGGTAATTTCAGCAATAAAATGATGTGAAATTTTACCTTAACGTCTTCCGTAAAATTGATTTGATATGGCCACCTTACTGATCAACAAGTAGTCGCGGAGGCTCTCGATTCGAACAGTTTCACCACATCCACTACATAGGTCTTTGTTTCATTTCAATTTTGAGAAGTCGGAGGCGGGACGGTTGGAGGGATAGGGACATTACAACTTTCGCACCCTTTTACTTTAAATTATTTGCATATGGTTTTTTTAAATATGGGCCTTTTTTTTTTTTTCTTTTTTTTTTTGGTATATAGTATCGCCTATTGTGCGATTAGGTCATTCATGTTAGCTGAGCTGAAGACACTGAGCATAAAATGTTTTAATACCGTGTAATTTTGTGTACCGATGCGAGTAATTGCTTTTTAAGTCCAAGACGTCCTTCTCATTGGGGAAAGATATCCAACGAGATATTTGCTGTGAGAACTCTGTCCTCTCGAGATTATTTGATTTAAAAAAAAAAAATCATGCTAGAAATTCTATATAGAGTTATTTTCTATCATTAGCAGAAAATGTGCTGCAAATTGGAAGGCATATTCAATGGAAATATACACTGCATGCCTTGAACAGATTATACATTTGTATATTTTATTTACTTTCCGATCAATGCATGATATAAGATACAATCTGTCTCTGTGCTAGCAACTATCGTGTTGTTTCAACCCCCCCCCCCTTGAATTAAAATTTAATATGTGAAACATATAATAGACATTTGAAAAGTTGTGCTTTATGAATATTTTTATAAAGCATTTAGAGAGTTTTTAAGTATCTCGATGCCATAGAGAAAGACCAAGATGATGCCAATATTTTGTTATTATATCGATAATAATCCGCCGTGCTTCAGAATTTATTGACGTGGCATATACAACATTTAAGACTTTTTTGTTAACATTGACAAAATTTAGTTCGAACGTTAACAGTGATATTTGATAGTGGAAAATCTGGGCCTACGCTGGTTTAAGCAATAGTTAATAATATCTGGACAACCAAAGAATTCATTAGAGTTACGTGACGGGTTGATTGTAATCAGTAGTGACGAAATAAGAGGGGGAAATGACAAAGTCAAAGTACGGGATTGCTCTCTTGAAAACTTATGCAGATTATACAGATCTATGTGTGCACGTGTGCAGACGCACGCCCGATAATCCATATGCACCGAAGTTACACCTAAACAGAGGGGATTTCCATACCGTACGTTCACTTTCCATTTTCAGACTTCGCCTGTTTTATTACATCACTTCAATTGGTGAGCTATGTGAAATTTGGTTTTATAATAGCGGGGAGTTTATTATAGGTGTTAAGTGTCCGGATAAAAGACTTTTCGTTTTTGAACTGGTTTTCATTCATGAACTCAAGTTCAACACGTAAAACAAAACAGCACGATAGATCGTGTTGGATAAAGAAATATAAGCCGAAGTTTCGCAAGATTCTATTTCATATGCAAGTGGTCTGAAATATGGTGCGATGTAAATATTTAATCACATGACACTGCTCTATATAGCATATTTCACACATTCATTGTCGTTATGCATCTGAACAATAGTGTCTGGGAGTTTAGTTCGTTCATTAAATCTTTACAGAAACCGTATCTAAGGGTTATTGTTAGTTCTTGGGGTCGACAAGTTACTTCAATGCTGAGATATAAATGGGTATTGTGACAGCAGACCCTATATCCGGAGACTTTAGAAATCCTACAAAGGCTATTCAAGTTGATATGGTGGCCCAAAAATGATGCAATACCTTCGCCGAAATTCTCGTATTTTATCTAATGACCACTGTATCAAAATTTCACATTCAGAAGTATATCATCAACATTTTAAGTTTTACGAATAAATCATGTCATTGATAGCAATCGTGTAAAAAAAAATCAAGATCTTATGTTCTCACTTAATTATAATCTCGGGGTTGAAAATGGATACAAACAAATCATAATTTTTCATGTACTGCAACTGTTTATAACTTAAAACCGAACAGGCTCGTACATACATCCTTTTCTCGCTAGACATTGAATAGACAACAGGAGTACACAACTCAAATTATATTGAATGATATAATTATACAAGTATGTGCTCTCTCCATACTGATCTTATTTAAGCTATCATGTACTTAATGAGGGTCTACGATGACATCACTAATGAGTAAGTCTTTATTAACTTTATTAAGGGCTTTCCTTATGATGGGGTGTGTTTTTAATCTTCTTTGTCTGAATTAGAATGTTCGTGGAAACAACAGTATCTGCTGCTGCCCAAACCACGATGTACACCGGTACTTCATACAATTAATATATATTTGCTTGCTCTGACTTAGTTCAGATGGTGTCCATTCGAGCAGAATTTTATATAATTTTTTTCTTAATTTCGTTGTATGGTATGAACATTAATTCATTTAATACGCGTATAACAATTTTGAAACAAACAATAGAGATTCAATAGCGTCTGGAATTTGTCGCTTCATTCATTTTTATAAGAAAACGATCTCTCTTTGTGGCAGCGTTTAAAATGCTGCATTCTTCAACAAAGAAATAAACACACACAGAGATGGACCTTGCAGTTCCTACCAGCCAGTTACATGAAATGAATTTAAAGGGCAAAAGACAATGGACCTTTGAGTTCATAAGATGATGCAATGTATGTCACTACAGGAGACAAAATTTTGAGGGACCAACTGCAGTGTACATATACTCCAACTGAATTCTTGTACCATATCCAATGTTTACTTTGAAAATTACTCATTTAGAAATCATGTAACAATGGAACTTTGGCCCTTGTAACCATAAACTGCAAAACATTTATGAACTGTCGATAACACACCGCTTATTTCTTTGATTCTGAATGGCGATTTGTCAATATTTATATTGAAATTTACTCATTTGGAATGACATTCCTGTCTGGTCTTAAGTTTTATTGGCATGCTCAAATGTACAATCAAGGTGACGTAGAAATATATATATGATAAGCTACTTAAATAGGCGAGAAATGCATACACACATGCCTCCTATTTTAACTTTAATGAATTGAACATTCCAAATGACTTAACTTTTGCCAGGATATAGACTGCCAAATAAAGTAACCTCTTCTGAACATAAGCAAGTATACTGCAAAAACAACAAATACATGTAAGTTATATCAGAAACAGTATAGGACGTACATCTATGCTGCTATTACCAAACACTCATGGTGATAGAGTACTGTTTTACGTGTATTTACATATTAATATAAACTGTCGGTACAAAAACATTAGTTATTCTAGACAAAAAAAATAGGTGCATATTTAGTTAAAACTTTCAGAAAAAGAAGTGATGCTTTAAAACTGCAAAAATCATTATAGTTTATTATTCATATGTTGGTATAATACTGATATTGTCCATTTACTTGTGTATACACCTGATTTGCAATTCATATACAGTATATGTATGTACTCGTTTCCCATGGTACCCAATCTTAAATTCTCATTTAAAAAAACAAAAAAAACAAATGAAGAATCAGGTACGGAAACAATTTTTACTTTACTGGTAAAAAGACGAAGAGGGTCAGAAATCAGGAAAACTCACAACATATTTTTCTTATAAAGAAAACTTTAATATGGAAAATTATATATTTTTAGAATCCCTAGAATTAAAAAAACCTCTTATGTCGATTTCGAATTAGTGCATATGACCTTCGAATTGAAAGAGGAGGATATGAATTTATAAAAACCAATACTGGCCAGAAGATTTCTTTAGAAAGAAACAAAAGAATATGTGAATTATGTAACCTAAATTGTGTAGAAGATGAATTTAATTCCCTCACAGATTGTCCATTCTATGTTGAAGAGAGAAAAAAAAATTTTCATGATATGTTCAAGCTCAACAAGTTTTTTTTTTTTTTATCTATTTAACAAATAAGGACAAATTTACTTGGTTCATGATAAATGAAGACAAACCAGTAATGGTGAAATTAAGTGAATATTTAGTTAAAACTTTCAGAAAAAGAAGTGATGCTTTAAAACTACAAAAATCATTATAGTTTATTATTCATATGTATGTATAATACTGATATTGTCCATTTACTTATGTATACACCTGATTTGCAATTCATATATATATATTTATATTACAAATCGCATTTTCCTCTATGAACCAACCAATTTCAGCGCGCGACACAATCCGTTCACATTGACTATGAACGGATTATGAACTAGCTTAAAGCACGCGACTGAGAGAGCGTAATGATTTGAAAAAAATAGAACAACTGTTACAAAGATCTCGCCAATCGAAATCTCACAAGTCACACCTTTGGATTAAGATTGTAAACTTACGTGGATTATCATCCTAATCTTGCAGTCTCCTACCTCCAAAATACAGTGCACCTTGCAATGTTGATAAAAGGCAGGGTGAGACGAAATGTGACGTCATGTCTATGTGTTGTCATACGTCACAATAACAACTGTGAGTTCGTTTTATGTAACAAAATAGAAGCAATGTAAACAAAGGATGTTTTACTAAATGAATATAAATATAAGAAATGAACATCACCTTTGAGCTGTTCATGGTCAATATGAACGGATTTGGATTTGAGGCAAATTCTCTGTGAATCGCTAGCAAGATTCACAGAATTTGCCTCAAATCCAAATCCGTTCATACTGACCATGAACAGCTCAAAAGTGATGTTCATTTCTTAAATGAATGTACTCGTTTCCCCAACATACTACATCCACATGTAGTTTGCAGTTCATGTAATCTGTAGTTAATGTTGTGAACTTTTTTTTTTGAAATTTCCTTCTTTATAAGCTGTCTTGCTGTTATGTCCTCTGGCCCCAAAATTGGAATAAACTTATCTTATATGTACTTTTAATGACGAGTCACAGCGAAATACACTGTGTAATGATACCCACTTCCGTCGATTTTAATTAGATAAACAATTTTAATCTGAATTAGTTTTAAAAAGCGTTAAATCCTATTATACTGACGAGAATGCACTTTCTGAATATTGAAAAACGGAATTAAACCACCAGTGATCGTCATCTTCTATAGTAATAAGAGAGGCTATCACATCGTCTAATTTCAATTAAGCCGTAGTAAAATTGATCCCAAATACTTTGGTAAATGCATGAAAATATATTGCATATCTGTTTTAGTGTCTGAATAATATTTTACAGAATAAAGGAAATACATGTAAAAGGGAAAAAAATGTGTATTTAGACATGACATACAGAAAATATATTAACAATAATAACATATTCACTTACGTGTAACGATTGTAATTATCTATACAACAGCTGACAGTTGTTATCCTGCTATTATCTAGGAACAATACTGTAGAAGTTGTCTCGTTTGATCCATTAAATACATGTTTTCTGTACTAACAATAATATAATCTATCATTTGAATATAAAATTAATGTATTCCGTATATGTAGATAAGACTGAAAATGCAATATTACAACAAATTAATTATGCTTTTTACATCTTGAATATTGACTTGGTTTTTTTCTTCTTCAGTTTGTCTCGAATTATTTGCTGTAAACACAACGACGAGCGCAAATACTTGTAGAAACATTTATTCATTACAGCCTTCACAAGACAAGCTCTATCAGAACGTTATGTTGAGGCGCAGGTCCAGTCCAGGGATACATGTACATGATTGGCCTTTGTCATACAAATTCTATATGTAAATAACAAAAATAGACACTAAAATTAATTATCGTTGCTAACTTTGTGGTTGATTAATTAAAAGCGTTGTTAAAAAGAAAACAATATGTTAAGAGAGAGTATTTTTTTATAGACATGTTCAGCTCGCCTGACGCTTATTACAGAGGTGCGTAGACTTGTTCAGCTCGCCTGACACTTATTACAGAGGTGCGTAGACATGTTCAGCTCGCCTGACACTTATTACAGAGGTGTGTAGACATGTTCAGCTCGCCTGACACTTATTACAGAGGTGCGTAGACATGTTCAGCTCGCCTGACACTTATTACAGAGGTGTGTAGGGTTAGATGATTATAACACAAGTACATGTAACAACGATGAATTGAAATAAATGTATCTAATAGAAGCTTTGAAATATACGTCAAAGACTGAAAAAATAATCTAGTCCTCCCACGTGAGCGACTGTCTGTTCCAGGCATCTGACGAAATCTAAGGGAAAAGCAAATCCAGCGTATCGTAATCCCATATTTAAAAAGTCTTCATCAATAATCATGAAAACCTTTCTTTTGAACGCATTCACAGACTGTTCTGGTTCCCATACAGAAGATAATCCACGACCGTTCGAAATAGTTTCATAGAATATTGAGAACCCGAGACTTCCTAGTTACGTAGCGAGCGTATTGACTACCAGGCTAATGTGATCTGTTCGCCAGGTAATGCAATACAGTATTGATTGATTGATTTGATATCATCTAACGTCCATCTCGAGAATTTTTCAACTGTTTGACAAACGGGAGGATTTCAGCTTCTCCATCGTCAACTTCCCATATTTATGTAGCAACATTCCAACTGATTCGATACACAAGAGCTTGTTCTGCGTATAGTCAGTTTTTAAATCGAGGTAAGCTATTGACAAACAAGTTGATGGTACAGGGGTTTCAACAATCACGATTGAAGTCAGCATTTCGCAAATTCTATGGTCGTTATAACGATCTAGTTTGTCAATACAACCTATCATTGGATCAAATGCTGTCTGACATGTTTCATACCGATTGTTAGGCCGCTCTTGGTACGCTGATTTTGATTACGGATAACTCTGTTTACCTGATCAGGATATAGGGCTCACGGTGGGTGTGACCAGTCTACAAGGAATGCTTACTCCTCCTAGGCACCTGATCCCACCTCTGGTGTGTCCAGGGGTCCGTGTTTGCACAACTATCTATTTTGTATTGCTTATAGGAGTTATGAGATTGATCACTCTTCGTTATCTTCACCTTTCATATGGAGAAATCAACATTGCTGGTGAAGGGCTGTAAAATTTAGGCCCATGCTCGGTGCTTGCGGTCTATGAGCTGGGAGGGATCTTTATCGTACCACACCTGCTGTGTCAAGTGGCCTAGGTTTTTGCGATCTTGCCCGAGCCCCATTTAGTCGCCTCTTACGACAAGCAAGGGTACCGAAGACCTATTCTAGCCCGGATCACCATGGGAATAATAAAGTCGAGACCGGATTTATTTAAAATACAATGTGTATCTTGCAAGTACCCAAAAATATACATGAACATTGTTATGGCTAGTAACAGTGTTACAGAATTAACATGAAAAAAAAACTATTAAATAGCTCAGGCTCTTTGTATTGTAAAAAGAGAAAAGCCATAATTCCGAAGAACCGATGACGCGTACATATATACAGGTTTGTCGGGCTTTCTTCACTGGTTTCTTCCAGCATTATCAGCTGGAGGATTGCATGTATTGCATATATGTACGCGCATTTCTAAAATTCTGCTCGAGATTTAGATTATAGTGTGATGTACTTTAAACTCATGTGATCTTTAACAAAACAAAAAATTGGCGATGAATTTCATTGTGACTTCGAATGTCTTTAATTAATATACTGATAGCACAAACAACATCAAAGTACATTTCGTTAGAAATAACAAGACTGACAAAGTTAAAACAACAAGTATTTACCACTAACGACAACAGTTCTATTATAACATATTCCCTAACGATCGACACCTCTCCGATGATGGATCGACGTATGATCGTGACAATTATACCTATAATAGAAATTATTCCTTCGCAGCAGCGAGAATATAGGCCTACATGTGGCGATTTATCCTTTCGTTCGTTCGTGTGCGCCTTTTTTAACATTCTAAATTTATCAAACTTCCTGGAAGGATGTATGTAATAGGTATCCTTGTTTATATCGGATTTCAAGGTGAAGTGAAAGATTATAATTTGGATTGTAATAGAATGGGAAAAAACCCGCACTACCCGGAAGTAACATGTATATTCTTGCTTAGTCTGTAAAAAATATTTTTGCAACTGCTCAATGGCGGGGGAGGAGCCCCCCCCCCCCCCTAAAATTTTAGAATTTAAGGTAAATCATGGTCTCTGGTTTAGAAACGAAATTAAACAGTAAAAGAAGCAATCATTCATTTTTTTCATCCTTAAGGAAATAAATGACAAGATCTTTTGCTTTATTGTTACTTTTATTGGGAGAATTTATATTTCATTTTATTTTTTAAACCGTTAAAATATATGTCATTTTACTAATTTCACTTAATCAAAAATGACAAAAAATAGTAACAATGACTACATAGGAGACCTATTTCAAGCTCTACAAAATCTTAGAGCTTCCGATGGCTTCACCCCTGGACCCACTAGGGGCCTCAAGGCGTCCCCCAGACCCATGAAGTTGCGCCCCTAACTTCAATTCCTGGATCAGTCCCTGCATATTATCACACTAATTAAACAAAATGTACACCTTTTTAAATTTTTAATATTATTAAAACACAATACACAGGATTACAATTGATACAGTGTATATAATACACAACAGAATAAGTATTATAGAAATTTTTGATTTACAAGAATTTTTCGTATTATGCGCCGCCATTATAAAACAGAAAATTGCATGTATTTCGCAACACAGAGGCATTACATGCTTTATGCGACTCACCGATTTATAAGTGATTGTATTCAACACACCGATATACATGTATAAGTATTATGTAACACATGGACTTGCACACAGTTGTATTATACCGCTTTAAAGGTATAATACAACACATATACTTACATGAACTATTCAACAAATAGACTTAAATGTATTGTTCAACACATAGACTTAAATGTATTATTCAACACATATACTTATACAAGCATTATATAACAGACATACAAGTATTATACAACAAATAGACTTAAATGTATTGTTCAACACATAGACTTAATGTATTATTCAACACATATACTTATACAAGCATTATATAACAGACATACAAGTATTATACAACACATATACTTACATGTATCGTGCAGCACACACACTTACGTGTATCGTGTAACACTCATACGAGTATCGTGCAGCACACATACTTACGTGTTTCGTGCAGCACACATAGACTTACGTGTATCGTGCAGCACACATAGACTTACGTGTATCGTGCAGCACACCTACTTACGAGTATCGTGCAGCACACATACTTACGTGTTTCGTGCAGCACACATACTTACGTGTATCGTGCAGCACACATAGACTTACGTGTATCGTGCAGCACACCTACTTACGTGTATCGTGCAGCACACATAGACTTACGTGTATCGTGCAGCACACCTACTTACGTGTATCGTGCAGCACACATACTTACGTGTATCGTGCAGCACACATACTTACGTGTATCGTGTAACACTCATACGAGTATCGTGCAGCACACATACTTACGTGTTTCGTGCAGCACACATAGACTTACGTGTATCGTGCAGCACACCTACTTACATGTATCGTGCAGTACACATACTTACGTGTATCGTGCAGCACATGCAAATGTAAGTACACTCAGTTATTTTTAATACATATATTTATAGCAGTACATTTAGTAGTTATGAATGGTAATAGTACATGTAATAATAGTAATATTGGTATCAATTTAAGACCTACATATACGAGAGAATACACACAAATACCATTAGTCCATAAAAGTATCCTCTTCATTTTCAACTGAGGGACAGACCCCCTCAGAGAGTGAGATTAGGACATCCAATAATGATACTCTCTAAATTTAGCTAACGTCTTTTCGAAAATTAGAGATTTCTTGGTATTTCCAGTAACAAATAATATTTCTGAATATTGTAAAATACATGCTTTTAAGTTGCATAAAAATCCACCAGATGTTTCATCAATATTTCAAAGTCTACAATACATTTCATGTTTGTATATTTTTAGAGCTATAAAGGATAAAAGTAAATTAAACACGACAGTAGTTTAATTTTTGACAGAGAAAAATCCAACAACGACAAACCGCATGAAATCATTACACTGTAACAATTTCTCAATCAAAAATTAAGTGTCGTGAATTCTCAGTCTTTTCGCTACATATTTTACACATGCAGGTCGAAATTGTGTTGATTTCATTGATGTAATAATTATTGGAAAGTATATTGTTTAACAGTTTATAGTAAAATTCTGCAATTTGTTGTCTTGAAGCAGTTCATGATCAACTTTATTCAGATATATTCTAGCCGTCACTGTTAGCTATATTAATTTTTTATACTTTGCTTGCATAACTGGCTCTTCAAACTTTTTCTCTACAAAAGTGTTGTAAAGTATATTGTTTTATATTTATATTGGCAGGCAATGTGTAATAAGATCTTTAGATGAACTGCATATGGTGAAATCATTTTTGTTCGCATTTCCTGAAATTTGATTTTATTATTTTGTATTATTCTTTCTTTTCTTTTTTCTTTCTTTTTCTTTTACTAATAATTCCATCATATATCTCCAAGTGGCTGTCAAAACCCGTTATCTGAAAATAAATCCCTATCATAAAGTATATTACTTTTTAATCAGTTTGGAAAGAAGATTGTTTGCCTTCATATGAAAATCTTTCATTTGACCATATTGGTTGTTTACGAAATTGCACGGTATTGAAATCATCATGTACATGTATTTGTTTACAAGCATTAAAACATGTAAATACTTGTTTATAAAACAAAGGCATTGTCAGTATTATTTCGTAGTTTTCTATTCTTTTTTAAGTAGTCATTATCCGATTCATATATTTCAAAATACGATGTTTTATCTCTTTCAATCTGCAGACCCATTAAGTCTTTAGCGCCTTTTTTTTTCCAATTCGACATCGTTTATACCTAACCCCCCCCCCTCCCATCTTCAACTTTTCCAATCATGGTCTTTCTTTTTATCCTATCAGTTTTGTTCCATATGAAATTAAATATTAGTCTATCAAGCTTATTGATATAATCTCTATCGGGCGATTACAAAATACTTGCTAAATAAATAAGTTTTATTAAAGCTAGTGTGTTTGTAATGGTACATTTTCCAAAATTCAAATAAGGTATCTGTATCGTGATAGATTTTCATCCAATTTTTGTCATGGCCAATGTATATACCTAATCATTTTACTGCCCTATCTGTTACATTTATTCTTTATATTTCTGTAAGAAGATTTTTAAAGGACTAAGAAGAATGCATTCGGTTTTATTAATGTTTTATCTTAGAGCCTGTATGAATGCAAATATTGTTTATTGTGTACACAGCCTGATTAAGTGATTCTATATCATTCAGAGTTAAAGTTCTATCGTCAGCGTGTCGTATATATATATATTTTTTTACTTCCTTCTCCATATTTTATTATTTATATAATCTGCTTGGAATCCTTTTATCGTTTCATTTTCCATAATTTTTAAAGAGAGAATTCCAGCAATATAAAGATATAGCAGGGCCGATATTGGACATCCCTGCCTTGATTCTCTTTGCATTCCACATGTCTTTGATATCCACCCATTGTTTTTTAAACTGAAAATTGGACTATAGTATCTAAGACCTATATGTTATCGCGCAAGGGCACTAGCAACAAGGTTCAATAAGATGAAGATAAATATTTAACTCTAGTTCTTATTACAATGAAAAAGAATGCTAAGTTTTAAAAATACCTCTACTCGGGTAATTTTAACACATGTATTAATTGTGCCCTTGATATCGATATATATCGGGTTTTCCCTGGTGATAAAGGACGTCTTACCGGGCCAGAGTTAATAACATTGAGAGATAATAAATCAGCCCGGCTAGCTCAGTCGGTAGAGCACGAGACTCTTAATCTCGGGGTCGTGGGTTCGAGCCCCACGTTGGGCGATATGTTTTTCTTTCTTTTATTTAGAGTAAATCAATTTTAAATATGTCACCTCTTATTATAGACTCAAGGCTCCATAGCTCAGTTGGTTAGAGCGCCAGTCTAGTAAACTGGAGGTCGAGGGTTCGAATCCCTCTGGAGCCTTGCAGCTGATACTTTTTTGATTCTTCAAAAATGATGAAATGAATACGTATTGAAATAATATGTCAACCCTTGTATCCATTTTTTTGTATCATACTAAGTGTCCTTAAAGACACTTGCAACAACAAAAAAATATTCCTCCTCTTGAAGAATTCTACTTTTGACATTTTTACAGTTTGTGACAAAATTGGGGCATGTTTGTAACTTTTGTTACTGTGAATTATACATTTAATTAAGAAAAAAGTTCGCGTTTTCGTAGATGTTTTAGGATAACCTCCGAGATCGTGAATTGTTGATTGTGAAATCTAACAGCCGAAGCTGTTAAAAACATTTCGAGACTGAAGAGGTCATCCTGCATCTTCCACTAAAACAAGAACTATATTTCTATTCTACTACGGCTCAGAAATATAGGCCTATTAGTCGATTGGTTACCTATTAAACTACGAATATTACGTCACCATGACGTAATGGCAGTTTCCGAAAGGGACTAGGCCTCCATGTTTTTGCTGACATAAAAGGTGAGATGGTATGGTATATTAAAACTATTTTGAAAAGTATTTCAAGAATTTGGTTTGATGTTAACGAATTATATCAACTGCTTTGAATACACAGTCTAAGAAAATTACACATACGTGGGAGGGTTACCTTGTCTCCATTTAAGAAAATTCGGTCCAAAATCAAATTTTTCTAAAGTTTAAGTAGGAAGTTCCTCTCAACGAGTCAATGGCCTTTTCGAAGTTTAAAAATATTAAAATTCACTCTTCATCGTTAGTTTCATAATAGTCAAGAATATCCAGGATAAAACGCGCACTTATTCCTAAAAACGACTTTTATTATAAGCGGTTTGCTCATTTCCTATTTGTTTATATATACACGTACATATAATCTTTGTGCAAAAAGGAATTCTATAATCTTATAGTCCGTGTTAGTGAGACGGGAAGGCTTGTAGTTTTTGAATTAATAGTTTTCTCCTTTCTTATATGTATAAGAGAGATAACTGCGAGTCATTGAGGATACGTTATTTTTCATTTATAAAGATTTCTTTCATCATATCATAAAAAGCAAAGATAATTGATCCTAAAAGCATTTATAGAATTCATTAGGCATTCCCTCTAAGCCTGGTGATATATTTGATTACATATTCGCAACTGTCTCATTACATACGGACAAAGAAGGGAAGAAATCGCACATGTCTTTATCTGTGATATTAACATAATTTCTTAAGTCCCGTGGGGATCCGGGTTAAAATAGAACCCCTTGCTTGTCGTAAGAGTCTACTAAATGGGGCGGTCCTTCGGATGAGACCGCAAAAACCGAGGCCCAGTGTCACAGTAGGTGTAGCACGATACAGTTCCTCCCTGCTCTATGGCCGCAAGCGCCGAGTATAGGCCTAAATTATGCAGTCCTTCACCGGCAATGGTGACTCCACCATTAATCCGATATCCCCCTGACTCTTACCCCCGCTTTTATATTGTGACATGTGCGGGGGAGAGTCAGAGCGGAAACGGTCGTAACACCGACAAATGCAGCATCACTTGAAGTTGGTCGCCGCCTCACCATTCGATTTCTTTGCGCGTCATGTGTCAGCACATAAACACACAAAATTCCATCGTTTAAACAGCGCGCATCGTATTAATCATGTGAATCCTCGCGTCTTGGAAGATAGATCCGCGAAATAAAGTTGTAAGAGGTAGGTAAAGCAGCGACACCAGCTGGTGTCACAGAATTCCCACTTTTCAATATGGAGTCCGCTCTGACTCTCACCCGCACACGTTACAATATAAAAGCGGGGATAAGAGTCAAAGGAATCTCGGATTACGACACCATATGAGTGTAAAATTCTCGAGAGGGGCGTTAAACAATATACAATCAATCAATGATATTCATCGATGTCTTCATTCGAAGCTGATTTTGATGTGTAAAGGTCCTCGTAAAAGTCGCACATTGCACCGAGTATGTCGTCATCCTCTGTAAGCACATCGTTTTCTTTTAATATTTCATGAATAGAATTTTGTGTTTGGTGTTGCTTTCCTAGGCCGAGAAAATATTTTGCGTTTTTCCCGGTCGCTAACCCATTTTGCCCGTGATTGAATCTTTCATCATGTTGCTTAATCTATTTTCTAATTCTCTCTTTTTATTCATGTCAATTAATCTATGGGGTAAACTTTCATTTTTTGTCATTTCATTCTCAATTAATATTCGATATCAATTGTTTCTATGGGTTTTTTTCGGGGGTGGGGGGCGTTTAGTAGAAAAAGATTTCAATCGTTTCCATTTATCGGTAGAAGGGCCTTCGTTATCACTTATACCTTTGATAAAAAAAAAATTGATTTGTCTATTTTTCTTTTCATTTTAGAAGTGACGTATTGAGTTTCCAGTAACCTTTTCCTCGCTCTTTATCGTGCATAGATATACATGTATCTAATTTCAACACTGTGATCCATTATTATGAGTACCGGAAATATTACGAAGGCTTACTTGTTTTACTCTCAGTAATAAGTGTGTACTGATAAATATGAAATCTATGCGACTCTTTGGAATGCTGTTTGCATTACGTCCTGTAAAATGGTCAAGCTTATCATGTTTTTCTTTCCATACGTCTTTTTTCCCGTGGGGATCACGTGAGGTAACTTGTATAGTTCAGATGATTCATGAATTCATCATCAACGGACAATGGCACGTCTTTCACAGTAACCTTAACAACTTGCTCTTTTTGGACCATTGAGCCCTGCGGAAAGGGGGTTGGTATCATATCCATGTACCAATATATGTCAATACCTTCTGTGAGCAGTTTTTTTTTCTACTGGTTGCAGATTTTACATAAATCCTCTATATAGATTATCTGTCCTTTTGCATGTATATCATATCTGATACAATTTGACTGACTGCAACGGATATCTCAAAATCAGATATACATGTACGCTCAGCATCGGGCGTGATTTGTCCTTGCAGTTCTTGGTCTTTGAAATAAATAGGTTTTAAAAGCTCCATTTTTAAATATATTAATATATTACCTTATTAAGGCGAAGAAAGGTTAGTGACTGAGTGGGATTGACTTCAGTGCCTTGTGAGTATCGCTACACACGTTAGTGAACACTGATTTAAACAATGAACAATCTTAAGAACTTCGATTGATTGATTGATTGTTTAACGTCCCTCTCGAGAATATTTCACTCATATGGAGACGTCACCATTACCGGTGAAGGGCTGGAAAATTAAGGCTTATGCTCGGCGCTTACGGCCTTTGAGCAGGGGGGGGGGGGGTTATCGTGCCACACCTGCTGTGACACGGTACCTCGGCTTTTGCAGTCTCATCCGAAGGACCGCCCCATTTAGTCGCCTCTTACGACAAGCAAGGGATATTGATGATATATTCTAACCTGGATCCGCACGGAACAAAAAAAAAAAAAAAAAATTCGAAAAGGTCAAATATTCACAATATATACAATTCAATATGAACATAAGAATGTGGAACGAAGGAACTCAAGTAAAATGCTCTTAAACCTTTAAAAAGCCCCAAAACGCAGAGCTCGGAACATATACGTCCTTGCGGTTTGCAGCGTCACGTGACTGAAATGTACATCGTAAAGGGAAAGGCAACCCTAACCACATTGTTGCTTTTAAGAATAAAATATTACTTACTGATATCGTAAATGACAGTCTTTAACTACAAAAATCCTTGCCTAACGATTAAATCAATATCAATATCATGTATTTTAAATTACCCGCTGCTAAGAGAGCGGCCATTGAAGTTTAATTTATGACGTCACACCGTCGGTTCCGGTTTATTTCATCAGCAGCACTGTAAACGTGACAAGTCACGAACAGTTAGTTTGGAGCCGTATAGATTTTAGCCCCTTTTTTCGCAAGAAGAAATTGATAAAAGAAAATGTTCAGTCGAATTGCAGACCACGCAGAGTCGAGACGGTACACGTTTCTTCATACAAATGTCTCGAACCTCAACTTCTCATTGCGCAAATGATGTATCCACAGTATACATATTGATTTCTTTCCATATGATTGGTTGGTCAGGAATTTCGGGGGGAAATTCACATCTCCCCTACGTATTAATTAATGCAACAGCTTGACAGGAAGGCATCAACCTACTCGAAAAAAAAAATCTACCACATGCACATCTTAGATGATCTTAAAATCTCATCAAAACCGAAACAGACGATGTGATGTCAAAATTATTAATTTTTGTGGTCTTGAATACAAATGAGTTCCACATCATGTCAGCCTCTATAGATGGCGGGAATTTCAATGCTTAACGTTTTCAAATTAGTACTGAAGCTTATCTAGGCCGTATATCAGCAGAATAGTGTGACAAATTTTTATCGTATAATTAATCCTATCATTTATCATGTAAATGTTTTTTGGGGTTGCCTTCCCCTTGAATAATATAATTGTTCTAGATCGTTCTCAATACGCTCAAAAGGAATTATATTTGGCAAGAACTTATTTGTTAATCAAAATCGTGTTTTTGAGTCGGCTCGCGATAGCAAGAAGACACTTATTATCACCGGCACTGCACTTCAGATTTTGAGTCCAAACCTTTGTTGATACATACGCGAGATCATGCAAATAGTTCTTAATCTCTAGTCATTGAAATTTCGGCAAGATATGGGAAACAGTGTGTATATCAAAGTGGTTAGTGAAATTAAAGTATTGGTTATTGTGTTATGTACATTGCTCAATCTCTACCCAGATTATCGTTCCTTACACTCACATTACACTCTAGCAGTGTCTAACAGAATTGTGACGAAAATATATCTGAAATGAATCAACGAATTCTATATTTGTTTTGTTTAAATAAATAAACAACGAACGAGTTAACGTCATATACATACGCACGTGGTACACTTTTGCGGGAATACTTCAGGTAAACAGAACGAAGGAAGAGGCGATAAAAATATTTGAAGACTTCAAGAGATACCTGCTACAAACTGTGCCCGTGCTGTTACTGTTTTGTCTTTTCGGTATTAGGTCGAGTGGCTAGAGCATCGCACTCAAACCACACGGCCTCTCACCTCTGTCGGAGCGGGTTCGAATCCCGCTCGCGCCGGCAAGTGAGAAAGTTTCCCAGTGTACTTTCGGAAGTCGGTGGTCTCTTCCCAGGTACATTGTATCTGTGTTCTCTCTTCCACCAACAAAAACTGGGCGCCACCAGATTACTGAAAAATTGTTGAATGTGGCGGAAAACATCAATCAATCAATCTTTTTGTATTAGGCTTTAGGCTTTTAATATTTGACATACAAGTACCGATAAATGATCATCTCATGCAGATGTGCTTGGTACCATGGATAGTGACCTTTGCTCTTTTATGTTCACACAAGTTTTGAAGCTTTTATGGGTGAGTTCCTCTAGCCGATGTGTCGTGTTCCTAGTTGGTGACATTTCCATAGATATCTAGTTAAGCATAATACGCATGTTAAACATACTTTAAAGATTCGGAATTCAAGCTTATAAGACCGTGTTGTGTACCCCCACCCCTTGTTGGAAATCGCGGATGAGTCGTCTCTTGTTGATAAAGTGAAGTAGATCCGGATGTATGACATCATATTTCTTTATAATTTTAGTATTTTGACATAAATTGGCTGTTTTTCATGCAATTTTGTAACCCCAACGGACGAAGTTTCACCTAAGTTCGTACCCCCCCCCCCCCAAGATATTTTCTCGGAGGTTGTTCATTTTTGAAATAAATTTTGTGAAAATGCTCAAGATTTATATTATGTAAACCTGTGAATACAGTATTTTCAGATTGACTCGTTTAATTTTTATTTATGTTATGACCATTTGTAGTTAATTTTTTATCATATCTGTACATTCCGCTAGTATCCTCATTCAGAGACAAGTTTTGGGGAGTGTCTTGGCTACCTTGTCTGTCTGTCTTTTCATCCATCGATCTGTTATTACTAAAGAGTTACTGTGTCACACGCATTTCCTCCCCTTTACACTAATGAAATAGAGCCTAGCAGTTAATCCTAATTTAATGAATTTTTTATTTTGCACTGATTTAGACGCAACATGCAATAAAAGCTTTGTAAAGCGGATCTTAATCTCGCAACAGTATATTCATATATCATAAATTAGCATTCACAGTACCATTCAAATTAAAATCGAAATTGTTTTTATTCTAGTAAACTTGATCTTTCATTTCAAATCTTGAAATTCAGTACAATAAACAAGGTACCATCCCTACAAGTATGACAAAATTGCAACGAACAGTATAAATATTGTACACAAAACTTTTAGACTTCTCTTTTCAGCGACTTTGGCCTTGGAAACCGATGTCTTTTTAAAAGGTACCATGTCTGCAAGTCTGACAAGATTTGGATGAAAAATGTAGAGATTTTGTAGTCTTCTGTCCCCTGTAATCTTGAACACCAATGGGAACCGAGGTAAGACATGATATTATTGCTGCAAATTTGATGACAAGCGTGTAAGACCACTACGGGAGTATGAACACACGAACAAGGCACACAGGGACTCCATATCATTCCGTTTTCAATTTTCATGAATATTTTTTTATTTAGAAAATTAGAATGTCTATCTGAGTCGTTTAGGCATGTTTTCTTATTTATTCATATTATGCATTTGGACTCTAAAATATCTTATTTGCAAACAAAGTACCTTTTTTATCATCCCGGGATAAATCACAAAAAAATTATATAAAAAACTTGAAAGCTTGTTTCACTTTTTTCGATTGTGAAATCATACTTCATAAGAGGTGTTTTAACGAGCCATCAAATAAAAATTTAGTGTAATGAGCTACCTTAACGCAGCTTGAATCGATTTAGATCTTCCTGAATTAAAAAAGGGATATTATTTTATCAAATGAATGCACAGATGTGAGACGATGATTGAAATTCCACATAGGTTGGAACATGTACAAGCAAAGAATAAATATCATTTACACAATAATAGATTAATGTAATGAGAGCGATTTGGGGCAAGAATAAAAACCGTTCGATACCAGTTGTTGATAGTGTTTTTTGATTTATAAAAAAAAATAAAATGTTGATTCCATTTTTAGTCTCAAATGTATATTAACAAAAGTAATGTATGATGAAAATTGGTAATTTTTACAAGTTGGATGCCTATCGAGTTTAACATTAAAGAACAAACAAAAGAAAGTCAATCTCTCGCGTTTATATTTGCAAAGTTTTTCACATGAAAGAAATCTCAGTAGCCCATATTTGGCTGACATATATAGTGTTTGAAATTGAATTTTCGTGTGCAATTTCTATACAAGTTATTTCAGTGGAGAATCTAACACCTCATTAATCAGCCTTACGGATATCTTGCTTTGTCATCAACATTTTAAAAAGTATAATCTTCCAATTATAGTATTTAAAAAGTTTTTGACATTTATTTTTTTTCACACGTTTGAATGTGATCAGCAGGGTTGAACTGTTACGTAACAATACTTTGTATACCGGCATAATATTGTTAATTGTATCGCCAAAACTCCTGTTGTGGTCCCAATATTATGTGTTTTCCATCAATGCTGATAATTTCTTAAAAATATATTTTATTTAATGAATTCGAATACTCATATTTATCATTCTCTAGTATATTTTCTTTTTTGCTGTGTAAAGTTTTACCTGAGTAACTTATTGATGACCTCTTGTTATGTTCTTGTCCGGCATCGTTCATATTTTCAGCTTTTTTTTCTGGAACGGCTAAACCATTTGCAATTAATTTGGGTATATAACATACATGTATATCGGTAAATGGAAACAAAATTCGTGACTTCCTGTATCCGTGGGGCTGTGGCTAACACCATCAAAATTAATACAAGTCTTAACAATCTTCTTTACTCCTGGACACCAAAGTGAATCTATTAGCATGATTATAATAAGCAATGAGTCCTTACGTACGAAACTGTGGAATTCCTGAATCTAGGGTTTAGGGTTCATTTACCATGGTGGGACTATGTTGGTCATAAATTGAAAATGCAATATATGTTGGATTTTTTTTAAAAAATTTCTAGCAGTCAAATTGTGAACAATGAGTCCTACCAAAACTGAAATTCATGACCCCCTGGGTTCAGGATTCGTGGCTCGGGGTGAGGCTAAGACGGTTAAATATGGAGAATGTATTACCTTAGAAAATCTCCTATTTCACATCATTCAAGCCATGTACCAAAACTATTAAGGTATTCCATGTATAATAGAGCATATCCGGTTAAAGTTACGAAATCAGCCGATGTTTTCGACTTCGGTAATTTCCGGAACTGCTAGAGTTATCGTTTATTCGGAACGAGTTAACGTTCCTAAAGCAGAGTTATCGTCCGTATAAATGGCGCCGACCAGAGATAGCAAAGGTCGGTTTTCTGGACGAAAGATATCCAAGACTTTTCGTGGCATACAGAGGGTATTGAAGGATAATAATTACGAGTCTGGTCATACATGTGAGAATGATCCATGTGAGGATTCCAACTGTCCTCTGTTTAACAACATAAAGTTAGGGAAATATGCGGAAAAACACAGCTGGCAGTACGGACGAAGAATTATTGAATTTGGTGCGCTCCTAGATAATCTTCGAAGTTGCAAATACTGCAAGTTAGGACCTGTGCCGTTAACTTATTTGAATATTGTTGGTGAGCTACGAAAGGGACTAGGCGGATATCTTTACGTAAAATGCATGAATGTAGAATGCGGGGAAGTAAATCTGGTTTCGTATGGCAAAACACACAGGGACAAGAAAAAGAAAGCTGGGATGCCATGTTTTGTAATAAACACAAAACTGGGTACAGGTTAGTGAAGACGACATTTATCTTTAATTTTTCATTCATTGAAATCTAAACCTTGGGTGTCATTTAAAGCACCTGAAGTGTAGGTCTATATGTACGTGCATATACACTTACCCCTTCCCCCTTATACCCAATGAAAAATAAGTACAGAACCATTAACTTATCCAAAATATGTTATTCCCCCTCCAATATATTTGTATATTATTATACATATATTTATAGTAGGGGGGGGGGGTCACATGTTTTGGAAAAATTATTGGTTCTAATTAAAAAAAAAATCAGTGGGTCTAGAAGTAGAAGGGGGTATGTACATAAGATCTATACAAGCTATCCACACTTCATGTAACTGTGATTTTAGCCCATCTCAGGCTTTAACTTTCATACCCAATAGTTTTTATGCATAACATTTGTGTATTCTATAGGCATGATATACTCCATTGGAGGGCCAAATCGCTTGAACAATTTACTTTCAACTTTGAATCTCAAGCCCTTGAACCCTAAAACTTTTTTTAAAAAATTTGGAAAGAAGAGCTGGTTCATATATTGAAGCTGTTGCTGAGAAATCAACACAGAAAAAGAGTCATTTCATATGGAAATGGAGTGAGTATATCACATTGACATTGCATTGTATAACTAGTTTACTTTTTAGCTCATATCCCCATGAATTCATTCTGTTTTATAGCAGTCATGTTGTACATTGCACATAATAGGCAACAATTTGATTTCTGCATTGATTAGCATGATATGTGAAGCCCTGCTTTGTGAGAGTGTTATTGGACTTATTGACAGTATTCATGTTCTGAAGAAAGCCTTCTAATGTATTATAAAGATGTCCACAGCTGAAAATGTGGCAGGTTCTGGACTATGTCTCAACCATTTACTTAGGGACTTTATTTTCTTCATTTATGAAGGAAAATGTGAACTTATATTTAGTCATGGAGTTTATAGGACATTGCATTGTATAACTAGTTTACTTGTTTAGCTCATATCCCCATGAATTCTTTGTGTTTTATAGTATTCATATTGTAGCAAGACTGCATTGAAGTACAAGATCATGGTTATTGATTGAGCAGTCATGACACAGATACACTGTATATATTCATATTGTTATAAATGCTTATAAAGACTTATTTAAAATAGAAGTGTTTATAATAGTAATGTATTATCAATGAATAAAACAATAGACATTTTATATGCCACTAAAAGTGTATTTTTTCTCCAACATTGCAGAATTTATACTAAAGGTCAAGGTCGTTTCAAGATCAAGGTCATTTCAAGGTCATTGTTAAGGTGTTTATGTTTGTCTGCAATTTATTCAGTATTAAAACATAAATATTAAATACTAAAATTGATTTAAATAGTGTTTGATCATAGTTCACTTCACTATAATTAGATTCGAAAATAAGGGGATGGGGTATAAAATGTTGAATATTTGCATATATTGATGGTAGAAAAAAAATTGTGCTTTTTTATATAGAAGGAATATTTATAATATTTTTTATTCAAGTAATTATCAGCCTACTCCAATTTTACAGTTTTTAAACATTTTTTTAGAAAACCATGAGAAACGGAGAAAACACATTTTACAGAATGTGTGATCACTTAACGTAGAATACTATTTGTTATCAACATTGTATGCTGTTTTATTGCTTTCATTCTTAATCCTTAATGTTATTTTTGTAATACTACAATAAATATTACCCCTTAAATTGTATTTTAGTGAATTAATTGGTATTATTCCATGTACACCCCCTTCATTTTTGTCTTAATGGGGGTGTGTATGGGAAATTCTCTTTAGTTCACTTATTCAATGGTAAAATTTGATGAAACTCTAAAACTGATTTACTTAATCAATGTAGATAATTAAAAAAGTAAGCATTTTTCATTTCACTCCATTGTCCATTATACATGGAATACCTTAAGTTCATGATCCAATGTTTATGCCTCAGGGTGGGGCTAAGTTGGTCATATATTGAAATTGACCAGGTACGATCCCAGAATTTAATGTAAATACGTTACAATACTCGTTAATGCATTTTCAATATATGACCAACTTAATAGTTTTGGTACATGGCTTGGGGTATTCAACAATAACTAATTTAAACTAATTGGCATGATTTTAGTGGACTGCCAAAATATACAAATACATGTATGTCCAAACATTATCTAGGTTAATTATAATCAAACAGAGAATCACTATATCAATCAGAGGCAAGCAACGATAAACTGGTAGTGCTAACGTAACAAAATGTAATGCCCAGTCGTCCTCGGATTACCCCATATACTGTAGGACGCCT
The DNA here is from genome assembly GCF_947568905.1 of Ostrea edulis. NCBI lineage: Eukaryota > Metazoa > Mollusca > Bivalvia > Ostreida > Ostreidae > Ostrea > Ostrea edulis. Next base: position 105,631,017 of record NC_079164.1, read on the forward strand.
TATTCAGGACGGACAGTATATGTGGTAGCCCTTCAACCACTACACTCACTGTAGGATGCTTTATTCAGGACGACAGCGGCCTGGACGACGGTCTGTTCAGCCAATGCGGACGATACCAAAGAAAACAAACTATGACTAGCCTCTTTACTGGAGGTCAACCTCTTCGTGGCAGGCCAGACATCTGATGGCCTTCCAAATTCACTCTCTAACTGTAAGAACAGGCGAGGAATTGTACTTTATTTAATTGTTTTCTTCTTCCTTCCTCTGCTGAACGCTAGCAACAAATGACACAGACGACTGCGGAGTCTCGGTATTTATACACAAATTAGATTTGACAAGAAACCCATCGGCCACATCGCTTACCTGAGTCACCTTGGCCAACATTTAAAGATTTCCCTACATATTCGCATGCAAAACTTTGATCTTTATTTTGACTCCAACCTACACCCGATGGCCATGATTATTACAAACTTGAATCTGCACTATGTTAGGAAACTTTCATGTGAATGTATTTTTCCTATATACATGTATTTGTATGTAGAACTTTGATCTCCTATTGTGACCCCACCCTACCAATGGGGCCGTGATGTTAACAAACTTGAATCTGCACTATGTCAGGAAGCTTTCATGCAAATGTAAACTTTTCTGCCTCGTGGTTCTTGAGAAGATTTTCAAATATTTCGCTCATATATTTCTATAGATTGGATCCCGTATTGTGGCCCCGTCCTACCCCCGGGGGCCATGATCTAAAGAAACTTAAATCTACTTTATACCAGGAAGCTTTCAGGTAAATCTCCACTGTTCTGGTCTAGAAGTTTTTTGCTTGATTGATTGATTTGATGTTTTCCGCCACACTAAAAAAAATTCAGTTATCTGGTGGCGCCCAGTTTTTATTGGTGGAAGAGAGAACCCAGATACCAAGTACCTGGGAAGAGCTTCCAAAAGTAAACTGGGAAAATTTCTCACCTACCGGCGCGAGCAGGATTCGAACCCGCGCCGACCAGAGGTGAGAGCCCGTGTGATATTGAGCGCGATGCTCTAACCACTCGGCCATGGAGGCCCTTGAGATTTTTTGAGAGGAAGATTTTCAAACATTTTCCCTATATATTAATATGTAAAACTTTGATCCCCTATTGTGGCCCCACCCTACCCCTGAGGGTCATGATGTTAACAAACTTGAATCTCCATTATGTCAAGAAATTTTCATGTAAATTTCAGCTTTTCTGGTCCGCTGGTTCTTAAAAAGATTCTTAAATGACCCCACCCTATTTTGTCATTTATATGATTATCTCCTCTTTGAAGGGGGAATGGTCCTTCATTTGAACAAACGTGAATCCCCTTCACCCAACGATAATTTGTATTAAGTTTGGTTGAAATTGGCTCAATGTTCTGGAGAAGATGATTTTCCTATATATCAGCATTTAAAACTTTGATTCCCTGTTATAGTTCCACCATACCCCCGAGGATCATGAATTTTACAAACCTGAACCTTCACTATGTTAATAAACTTTCATATAAATTTCAGCTTTTCTGGCTCTGTGGCTCTTGAGAAGATTTTTAAATGACCCCACCCTATTTTTGCATATTTTGTGATTACCTCACCTTTGAAGGGGCATGGTCCTTCATTTGAACAAACTTGAATTCCCTTCACCCAAGGATGATTTGTACCAAGTTTTGTTGAAATTGGCCCAATGGTTCTGGAGAAAAATTCGAAAGTATGAAACGTCTACAGACAGACGACGGGTGATCAGAAAAGCTCAGGTGAACTAAAAACTTATGATACACAGATGTGTAGGTTGATTGATTGAATCTTGTTTAACGTTCTTTTAAATGTTTAACGAATATTTCACTCATATGGAGAAGTCACCAATACCGGTGCTCGGCGCTTACGGTGATTGAGCAGTGAAGGTTCTTTAGCGTGCCACACCTACTGTGACATGAGACATTCGTTTTTAAGGTCATTTCCGAGGACCGTGACATTCACACCTGATGCCGAGCGTTTAGCGAGGGAACTGTCACCAACTATTTTAACGACTTATGTCGCGGCCGGGATTCGAACCCCGACCTCCCGCATGCGGGACGAATGCTCTACCTCTAGACCACCGCGGCGGTTGCGGACAGTGTTTTATGAGTTCTATACTTCTGTTAAATTTATTCCTTTGATTATGCAGACACTTGGCTCTCTGAGGTAGGTCCCAAAGTTTCCATTTACGTAGGTCAAGTATGTAAGAGACTGTGTGTCCAGATTAACCGGATTAACAGTCTGTGAATGCGTTCAAAAGAAAGGTTTTCATGATTATTGATGAAGACTTTTTAAATATGGGATTACGATACGCTGGATTTGCTTTTCCCTTAGATTTCGTCAGATGCCTGGAACAGACAGTCGCTCACGTGGGAGGACTAGATTATTTTTTCAGTCTTTGACGTATATTTCAAAGCTTCTATTAGATACATTTATTTCAATTCATCGTTGTTACATGTACTTGTGTTATAATCATCTAACCCTAAACACCTCTGTGATAAGTGTCAGGCGAGCTGAACATGTCTACGCACCTCTGTAATAAGTATCAGGCGAGCTGAACATGTCTACACACCTCTGTAATAAGCGTCAGGCGAGCTGAACATGTCTACACACCTCTGTAATAAGAGTCAGACGAGCTGAACATGTCTACGCACCTCTGTAATAAGCGTCAGGCGAGCTGAACATGTCTACGCACCTCTGTAATAAGCGTCAGACGAGCATCGGTCTTTCAATTGTTGATAGAACGTCATCTCTATTGTGAATTCTGTCGAAGATTATGCCAGACGATGGACTAAATATGGAAAAGAACTTGATGCAATGTCAGAATGGGTTAATATTAATATCCCACATTAGATACATCAAAACAAAAGTACGTACCATCTATCTTTCTGTGTTTAGTAAACCAAAAATGATAAAAGAATTAGATAGGTTACATAAGGAATATGTTACGGTTCCAGCTGACAAAGCTTGTAAGAACATTGTCTTTGTTTGTAAGGCTCATTATTACAACTGTATTTTAAACGAACTTGGCATTAATTCCACTTTTGGTAATCGTACTTATATACTCCAACTGCCCTTTCATAAGATGAAAAGTTTTACTATTTCAAGTTTACTTGAAGTTTTTAAGAATTTTTTTAGAATCCACATTTGATTTACGCCACTTCTGGCATATGTAGTCGCACAGTGCGTTTGAAGTTTCTCCTTCACAGCTGTCAATATTTTCGTGAGGAGGAAAGATGGGGGCTTGGTAGAACACTTACTGGATCCAGCAATGTATCTTTGTAAGGGTTTTTATGAAGCGTAGGAATCCAGTATAGGTACGGTAACTCATATTCATCCGACCCATTGACTAGGATATTAAATGTGTCTAAAACTGAAGCATAGTTTTGAAGAATTAGATCTGTTGTCTAGTGCATGGCCATTGGATCAAAGAGTATACAGTTACACACAGTTTTATCCTACGATATGAAACAACTAATTCCTCTGCATATATAGACATATAACTCGTGTATTTCTAAAATAAGACTAGTTGTCCTGAGATGCAGAATTTATAGGAAGCTGTCAGAGGATAAAGTGCAGAGCATGAGCGATCAAAGTGTGCAGAACACAACGCAATAGGAATCACACTGGACGTACTGATAGAAATTTCTCCGACACCATCACCAAAAGTGTCCGAGATTGGGACATTACATTTTTAAAAAGGATTTTGAATGATTACAAACTTGTGGTTCTCAAATATTGTTCTTAAAATTCTGATCTAGTCCCATATATATATATATATATATATATATATATATATATATATATATATATATATATATATTAAAGTTGAATAGACGTTATACAATAAGAAACCACTTAGACTATAGCAATGCATATCATTCAGTGTTACAAACACTAAGGTTTGTCAGGTTATGGATTTACAGTTGTATTGTAATGTTCCACGAGAGTCCGGGAGTACGCATGCCCCTGCTCTATCGGTTGAGTTTTGAAAGCAAGCTAGTTGTATTAAAGTCCTACAAAACGACATCTGAATCTTAAACACTAAAAAAAAACCCATAAATTTCAAGTAGCACGATATATTCATTTAGTAAGTCGACAAAAATTAGATGTACATGTATATGTAAATTCAAATGAGAGACTTTGCATACATTTCAGCCATCATTAGAATAATTCAACGTCCTTGTCTGGAGTACCGTGTGTGTGTGTGTGTGTGTGTGTGCTATTAAATCTTCACCCACTCCGCATCTATACATCATTTACATGTAGATTAAATGAAAATGTTTTACTTTTTTCCATATCGGGTGTAGATTTGTCTGTTTATTAATAAGACGTGGGAAATTATCAATTCGATAAAAATGTGGATGGAAAATCCATGTTTCCTTGTGATGAAGTGATAACAGTACAAGATTAATGTTTCAATAAACAGGGATAGCAAATTACAGCACTCCCATATCATCACTATAAAAATGTGTTTAGGTTAAGACCACGTATCGGCACACATTTGTGAAACACGGGTTTTATGCGTTTTCATTTTAACATGTTTTATACTAATTCTTCTAAAGACAACGTGTTTAGGAGATACATGTAAACACATGTAAGGCCGTTTTCATGTTTAGAATTTGATTAAATGAAAATAAGTCTTTAATTCACTGATAAATTAGTGCTAGTTCTTAAGTTTGGTGCTACTATAATGATTCTTTACATAAATCTAAATTGATATTTGAATTGATCAAATTATGAAATATACGAAGATATATATGCAACATTTTCACTTCAGCTGGTGTTTTGGGGTTTTGCCTGCCTTAAGAAAAAAAACATAACAAAGTATGTATTAAACGTTGGAACACACACGCATGCATCCATGTCACAGCAGGTGTGGCACGATAAAGATCCCTCCCTGTTCAAAGGCCGTAAGCGCCGAGCATAGGCCTAAATTTTGCAGCCTGGTGTCGTGTCTATATGAGTGAAAAAAATTTGAGCGATATACAAGAAACCAACTATCAAAATAGTACATGTTTAATAGGAAACAATTTGACTGTATTGCACAGTACTTCTCCAGTGCCTCTGTATTCAGATAAATGGAAAATTGCCCAAAAAGGTTTGAAACAATATTGTCTTGTGAGTCTTTCACCTAGTGTCTGGATCTTTTGTCGTGGGTCTTTTGGAGCGAGTGCGTTGAACGTGAAAGATGTCTCTAATAAAGACTTTTATTATACCCCTCAATGAAAGACACAAAGTGTTCCGTGTTTTACTGAAGTAATGAAACCAACATGTTCGTCCATCCTATCTCTACATCTGCGTTCATTTACCCAAAACATTAATTAAATAACAAAAAGAACCCTTTAAGAAACGTGAATTATAATCTCCATTTTCACACCCGCTATTTTCGTACGTATTTGTGTGGGCCGCTATTGCATTTTCTATAATTCTACATGAATGACAAAGATAAGAATAAACGTGTTATGGTCACCGTTTTCAATCTAAACCCTACATTTTGTATGTACTTTTCTCAGAGAAAGATTAAAACTTAGTAAGATAAATACGTTTGAAATCAAACGAGACATGGTATGTCTGTGTCCCGATTAAGTTGCAAACATTTACCCAAACTTCCGTTTAAATCGTATATATTTTTTCAAAAAGCGAATGCATGACTTGGATATGTGTAGATTAGGTCAGTTGATTTTGGGGAAAATCCATGGTATATGTAGAGATTAAAATAGAAGACGAAAATGTGTACGATGTAATTTGATTTATAATAATTAAATTTACAAACAGTGAAAGGGATTGGGCTTGGGCAGCAGGCATAACCTACATGTATTTTAGCCCTCTCCCAACATCAATTTCATATACATATACATGTAGATAAATATATACACTAGTCAGGGTATAGAAAAAGTATGTACATGTAAGATGTAAGCTAAAACACATGGTGTTTCACTTTCGATGTTCAGATCGCTATCTAAGATTAGTCAAGCACTTATTTTTTAATTTGTCAAGTATCCCCGTTTCTGATTTGTTTTTTGACACATTAAGTGGTTCATTTATTAGAGCACGGGAAAAAAATCCAGACAATTTTATCAAATGGACTGAATAAATGTCCATTTCTGCGATTCAAATCACATCCTTTCTTGCAGTCCTGTAATAGTACTGTACATGTATATGTTGCAGCACCTTCGTTTGTAACTTAATGCTATTAAACACACACACACACAAACAAATTTCAAATTAAGCTTAAAATTTACTGTATTACCGTTTAAATGATTCTATTATGTTTAGTTATAACATGAAATCAAAAAGAATATTGATTATTATAGATATATGAATTTAACGCTTTGCTAATTTTAAACATACAAATCCAATGATGTCCTGGTGAACAACCATCTCAAAAGATGCCTCATATTGCGTAAAATAATACTAACAAAATATCAACTTGTCTAAGAGAATGAGCCAAGTGCGCAGTTTTTACCAAAGTTCATCCATTTCCTTCGATTACGAGTACTTTGTTTCACTCATGATTCTCTTATGGTACGGAAATGTGCTGTGAAATCGAGGAGAAACGCGACTTCCTTCCGAGAGGTTGGGACATTTTTAATTTTACAGAGAATGTCCGCATACAATATCACTAAAACCCCGTAATTATTCATGCACCTAATATTACGTGTATATGTATATGCACATGGAAACAAATTGCAACACCAAAGTTGCTCCTGTGTAATTTTGTTGAAAACATAGCAATGATTTTGAATTCAGTAACGCAATTCAGTCTTTATACCTTATTTTACAATATATTTGTATTCAATTGTCTAATGTCCACCCATGTGACCATTGTACTCACTTTCAACAGAATTACGAGTTTTGTACACACTGCTAGCTCATTATTTAATCTGTGCTGTTTGACAAATAAGGTTTACTTTCTTCCACATCGAAATTATGGTTCTTCCACAAGACTCAAATGCAATCCGATGGCAGATTATTGGAGTGCGGGAAGCAGGTAAATCGTTTAGACAAAATGGTTATCCATTCAACCATCTGTAGAATTGTCTGAAAGTACCATTAAACAAGTGACGTCAAAGATCGTGCAAGATATGGAAGACCCCGTAAAACATTTGTCTGGGAGGACAATGTACTCAGAAGGATGATTAGCCGAAACGTCTTTGCCAATAGCTCAGTTTGGTTGCCACATCGTTTGCTTTGAACGAGAACAGCGCTATCGTGCAAGAAGACCCATAAAGAAAACCTTGCTTACACCTAACCACAAAGCAGCACGTATATAATGGTGGCATGTTCACCAGCGTTAGAGCCTAGCCTCTTGGAGGGAAGTCCATTGTACGGACGAGAGTCGAGGTCTGTTACAGATCACGGATGGACAATGCGTATATGGTGGAAACTCCCTAGAACTGCATATGCTGAGCGAAATAGTGAAGCGATTCGAAATTCCGTTGGGTGGTAGATCAGTTATGTTGTGGGGCTGTGTTTCGTATTGCGTTGGGTGGTAGATCAGTTATGTTGTGGGACTGTGTTTCGTATTGCGTTGGGTGGTAGATCAGTTATGTTGTGGGGCTGTGTTTCGTATTGCATTGGGTGGTAGATCAGTTATGTTGTGGGGCTGTGTTTCGTATTGCATTGGGTGGTAGATCAGTTATGTTATGGGGCTGTGTTTCGTATTGCGTTGGGTGGTAGATCAGTTATGTTGTGGGGCTGTGTTTCTTACGACTGTAAGCCGGATCTTATCACAGTTAGGGCCAACTATAATGCACTACCAAAGGGATATACTGGCTGTAAGTGTTGTTCCTCCTTACTCGACAAAGGTCAATGTTCATGGATGACAATTACTGTAAAACAATGCCAGACCACACGTGCTCGTGCTTTGCAGGAGTTTTTGCGTAGAGAGTCAACAATAGCCTGCTCGAATTCCAGATTTCAACCCTATTAAGCACACTTGGACATCAATGGTCGCCAAGTTCGTCAAAAGCACCACCAATTCAAACTTTAGATGAACCGATGCAGGCACTGAATTATAGTTGCAAACTCCACCACAACATTCGACGTTTGATCTTAGGCAGAAGACGCATAGCGTCCGTCATTTGTCTGAACGGAAATTACGTTAGATACTGACAAAAACCAGAACTTAGTTTGAAATTTACAACATTTTAGCATTATTTTAACTTTATTTCATTCATAATACACATTTGAATCATAGTCATTTACCGTCTTGTTTCATAAACATAAATTATATATAATCAAGATAAAACCATGTGCAGTTCCATAGAATAAATCGTTGAAGTGATTCGCACTTATACAACACGGAAAATTTTCCAACGGATATGTAAAAGTGGTACTTCACGACGGTTTTCAAAGGAGTTTGGTTTTTTCAGATCACGGCATATCAGAAAGTCATTCAATATACTAATTATCCTTCCGTTCTACACGTCTTCTCTTGTACTTGAATACATTGACCGGTATTTAGCGTCTTCGCAAGGTCAAATCACATTGTCAAGCTAAACTGAATCCTCAAAGGAATTCTTAACCTTCGAATTCAAACCAATTATGCAGAGCATCAGGAGAATCCGATTATACACGGTTATCAATCAAAGAGACATCTACTCATTTTTCTCTTTGATATTTTTTTTCCACATGTAAATGCCTTCGTGTATTACAGTCATTCTTTGGGAACTCACCATTTCTTCGTCAGAATGGATACTAGCTAGATTAATTTAAGACTTCGCATATACAGATTCTCATTGTTCATTTCTATCAATGAATTTGGAACAAGGAATAGCCTTTCATCGTTCATTTTGTTTCATTGCGAATGAAAAGGGAGCTTATTAGGATGTGATTTTATTTTCCAATTTAGCATAGCACTATTTTTCCTGATAATCACATACTAGCAATAATAAGTGGTGAACGTCTAGCTATTTTTGAAATTGAAAAGGTTAAGTGTTTAAACTCACGAAACTCCTTGTCAGTGAGCAATACATTGCGAGATTGTATTATTATATAAATGATTGGTGCTACATGCAATTTAAATGACAGATGTAATTTAAGCCCAAAGTTCGTAAATGCCGTAATTTGTCAATTTCGAACGTTAAAGCAATAGGGGTTTCCAGTAAAATATGACATATTTTAAATGAAATAGAGTTTCTCCTAAAATTTGTCTCATTTTCTAAATCTTTGTAGCTTTTGAATATTGTTTCTTTGTAAATTAGAGGGAAAAAAATGATAATTTTCATTTTGCCTCTTAATTAAAGGGACTGATTCACGATTTCCTCCAAAATTTTGTTTTTCACTTTTAATGATCAAAATATACTGTTTAATATGTTTAAAAGATTTCACATGAAAAATAAAGTTATATATTATCACAGAAGCTTACTTTAGGGAGTTTATAATTTGTTTTGTAAACAAAGATTGTGGTGTGTTATTGCTTACGAAATTTTCAAAAGAAATGGATATTGATCAAAGTTTATCATATCTTTCACAATTCAACCATTCTTTGGGTAAAATGTGTTATCTAAAAGTTAAAATTTGTGACTTTGCAGAATTAAGATGCTTTATATTATAAAATTATTGTTTCACTGGTTTGTTTGTATACATTAAAAGACTCGAATCTTTGTTTACATCACACAGATTTAAGGCTAAAATATTGCTTTTATTCTTGCATTCAGAAAGTCAAAATTTTGGCTGTCAACATTAAATGAGTTATATTTTTAATGTTTAACATCAAAAATGAAAAATATTTTTCTCAAAAATCGTGAACCAGTCCCTTTAAAATATCAAACTGCAGCTATATGTCTAAATCCTATTAAAATAAGCTCTTTAGCATACATAATCACCTTTGTAGAAGATATACATTACAATGTACATGTACACCAATATCAACACCCTCTTTGGGACTATGGTTTTAACTCCAGGGAGTGGAGGAAGGGTATTCATTTGCAAATGAACACTATTTCGTTTAAAAGCACAATTGCTTGACATCTTATTTTTTTTAATAAATTATTGCATTTTCAAACAATTCATACATGTATTTAGCCATGAAATTTAATCATAATCGAAAGGAAGTAAATCAGGGAAAACAAAATACTCCGATATGTCATCTGATTCGCAATAATTTTCTACTTATTGTTCCCCAAAACCATAAACATTTGAAATATTCATCAACTGGGATGAAGTTAAGTTACAATCTGTCATGAATTGTGTAAAATGATATTCTGATATCCGGGTTAAATTCGTTTAATTCGTCGATATTGTTATATAGAAACAAAATACGACTAAACACATTTGAATGGCCAGGATCCTCGCTGATGTGTCACATTGTATTTACTGTCACATTTTTATCTCTTCTTGATACAGATATACCCTTATTTGAAACTATCTACTTTAATGCAAGAGTATTATATGTATCCCGATCAATTTACAGGTAAATTACGTAGCGTCAATGGTGCCCACATGGGACCAACCTTAATATTGTGCGCTGCGGATCGACTCGGTTCACATTTTCAACATTCATCATCATTTTGTTCAACTTCCCTAACCCCATCACGCACTGTACGTATGAATATATTGAAAAGGACTTTCGTGGTGGACTCTTCACAGCAGATGTGGCACGACCAATCTTCACATCCTCGTTTTGTTTGATTTATACCCCCCCCTCCCCTCGATAGGTTCTGGGGGTGCAGGAATCCTGAAAATTACAATTAATGTTCCAAAGATGTTTACATTAAATTTAAAAAGACATTCAAACTGTTCCAATTGTTAGTGTACATATTTAATCACTATAGTATCCCTAGGATCATGAAATTTACTATCTGGTAAAGGGTGTTTAGGAAATATTACACAGTGTAGAATGGTTCCTCCCAGGAGTGAAAATCTTTACTCCAGGAATCATGAAATTTACAATTTTGGTAGAGGCCTTCCTGTTCTATATGACAATGAATTTAGCCTTTCCTGCAGATGTACGGTTGTACAGAAAAAGATATTTGATAATGTTTGGCGGTTTTTGTCCCCTTAGGCCCTGGAGGTGCAGAAATCCTAAAATTTGCAATACGGGATATCGGAACTAGAACATTTTGGAACTCTTCAGAATAAGAAGTTATGAAAATTATGCGTCACTTGGGCAACTCTTGTATACAAATGAATGATTGCTAAAGATGACTTATTTCTGATGCAAAAATATATGCTTGGTTTGAAAGTTATTTCAGAATGTTACAAGTGAATACCCTAGTACCACAAACATGAGTTATTGGATTCGTAACGGAGATAAAACAAAAAATGTTCATAAGTGAAAGGAAGTTAATAAATTTTCTTTATGCACGTGTGTGGATATTTACTTCATGAGATTTATTTTTTCGAGTCATTAAAACGACCGACCACTATGAAATCATATAAATAATCACAATCAATGTATGCATTCATTTCCAAACACGTACATGCAGCAACCCCCCCCCCCCCTTTTTTTTTTTTAGTTTACGATTTTGGGGTTTGAGCTAAGATTTTTTCTACAAATATAATGACACCAGTTTTAGGCGTTTCCTCCCCACCCCTCAACTTTCAAAATCCACGATAAACTATGCCTTATGCTAAGCGACACGACGAGCTCGCTCCAATGATTACACATATGAGTCACGTGATTTGCTCTTCATCAGCTGAAAAAAGATGAGTATTACCCATAATGCTTCTGGAAAAATGTCGCCGTCACTGCGGTATACTTCATTGACAAACCCGTAATTAAAATAATTAGATTGTTTAGAAAGTACCATAAACGTTTTAAAATTCCAGACAAGCTTTCTCATAGTATCAAACGTTTTGTTTTTGCTTGGTTTGAGAGAAGAAGAAACATTGAAGCTATCATGACGTCACAATGTAACTGTTTTTATACCTACCGCGTTATATGAAGAAGCGGATAAAATGTCTTTTAGTCGTGTTGTAAGATGTTAATGGGCTTCGCTCGTCTGAACGGTCACACCGTAGAACATATGAAATATAAACTTAGGTGCTTGTCTACTGAAAGTTGCCCAAGTTAACGCAGAAAACGTGATCTCATTGGGCATACTAAGTATAAAAACCGCGACGGAATCGAAGACGAAATAATGGTTCCGATATTCCGTATTAATGTCCCAGAGATGTTTACAGACATTCAAAGTGTTCCAATTGTTAATGTACATATTTAAGGTTAATCGATCCTCGTGTGATGTCATAGGTTTTAGCAAATATCTTTATCAAAATAAACTTTGTGCATGGTAGAAATATATCTTTTAGAGGGATTTTACTCACTGCATAAAATGAAAATAGAGTTTATATTTTCCATAGATAATCAATTCTTTGTAATTAAAATTTTTTTGTCAAGGGCAATAACTCCTATACTGGTATTTCTTCTACTGTATGTGTATTATATATGATGTCCCTAATATCCAAAATTAATTTATATATATTTATGAATTAACCTTTTTTTAAACCGGTGCCATTTAAAATTTGTCATTTCAACAAGTTTTTATCTATTTTAATTGTTAACATATACTTCCATATCTTTGTGTTTGACATCTTTAAAAATGTGGCAACATACCCATTTTTTTCGTTATTGATTAAATTTAACTATATTGAATGGAAATCAATACAGATTATGCATTTTTAACCATTAATATTGATAAGTCACACGAGGATCAACCCACCTTAATCACTATAGTATCAAACTTCTGCCCTTGGGATCACGAAATATACAATTTGGTAAAGGGCTTTTAGGAAAGACTACACAGTGTAGCCTCTTAAATGAATGTGTTCGATTAAAAATGCATCAGCATTTCAAAAGTTGGCCCGTGGGCCTCAAAAGATAGTAAATTACTAATCCTCTATCGACAAAGATGAGATAAAACATTAATACTGACCAAATGTGAACATAGTAAATTTATACATATACAATGTCTTTATCAAAATTCCCTAGTCCGTTTCCTTCAGGCTAATGTCTCAGTATTAGCCTGTTTGTGACGTCACCCATGTCCGTTGAGGAAATACATGTATGCACAACTCTTCCTTTTGCATTCTTTGTAGGAGTTCTGAAATTGATCACTGTTCGTTATCTTTGCATTTCGTGATTCTGTTTGCATAGAAATGTCCAAACATGATTCTGTGTGTATAGATGTTGACACATGATTCTGTGTGTATAGATGTCGACAAATAATTCTGTGTGTATAGATGTCGACAAATGAGTCTGTGTGTATAGATGTCGACAAATGAGTCTGTGTGTATAGATGTCGACACATGAGTCTGTGTGTATAGATGTCGACACATGATTCTGTGTGTATAAATGTCGACACATGATTCTGTGTGTATAGATGTCGACACATGATTCTGTTTACATGTATATAGATGTCGACACATGATTCTGGGTGTATAGATGTCGACACATGATTCTGGGTGTATAGATGTCGACACATGATTCTGTGTGTATAGATGTCGATACATGATTCTGTGTGTATAGATGTCGACACATGATTCTGTGTGTATAGATGTCGATACATGATTCTGTATGCATAGATGTCGACACATGATTCTGTGTGTATAGATGTCGACAAGGGATTATGCGTGTATAGATGTCGACACATGATTCTGGGTGTATAGATGTCGACACATGATTCTGGGTGTATAGATGTCGACACATGATTCTGTGTGTATAGATGTCGATACATGATTCTGTGTGTATAGATGTCGACACATGATTCTGTGTGTATAGATGTCGATACATGATTCTGTATGCATAGATGTCGACACATGATTCTGTGTGTATAGATGTCGACAAGGGATTATGCGTGTATAGATGTCGACACATGGTTATGTGTGTATAGATTTCGATACATGATTATGTATGTATAGATGTAGATACATGATTCTGTGTGTATAGATGTCGACACATGATTCTGTGTGTATAGATGTCGACAAGGGATTATACGTGTATAGATGTCGACACATGGTTATGTGTGTATAGATTTCGATACATGATTCTGTATGTATAGATGTCGATACATGATTATGTGTGTATAGATGTTGACACATGATTCTGTGTACATTTATATAGATGTCGACACATGATTCTGGGTGTATATATGTCGACACATGATTCTGTGTGTATAGATGTCGACACATGATTCTGTGTGTATAGATGTCGACACATGATTCTGTGTACATTTATATAGATGTCGACACATGATTCTGTGTGTATAGATGTCGACACATGATTCTGTGTGTATAGATGTCGATACATGATTCTGTGTGTATAGATGTCGATACATGATTCTGTGTGTATAGATGTCGACACATGATTCTGTGTGTATAGATGTCGACACATGAGTCTGTGTGTATAGATGTCTACAAATGAGTCTGTGTGTATAGATGTCGACAAATAATTCTGTGTGTATAGATGTCGACAAATGAGTCTGTGTGTATAGATGTCGACAAATAATTCTGTGTGTATAGATGTCGACACATGATTCTGTGTACATTTATATAGATGTCGACACATGATTCTGGGTGTATAGATGTCGACACATGATTCTGTATGTATAGATGTCAACACATGATTCTGTGTGTATAGATGTCGATACATGATTCTGTGTGTATAGATGTCGATACATGGTTATGTGTGTATAGATGTCGACACATGATTCTGTATGTATAGATATCGATACATGATTCTGTGTGTATAGATGTCGACACATGATTCTGTGTACATGTATATAGATGTCGACACATGATTCTGGGTGTATAGATGTCGACACATGATTCTGGGTGTATAGATGTCGACACATGATTCTGTGTGTATAGAAGTCGATACATGATTCTGTGTGTATAGATGTCGACACTTGATTCTGTGTATATGTATATAGATGTCGACACATGATTATGTGTGTATAGATGTCGAAATATGATTCTGTATGCATAGATGTCGACACATGATTCTGTATGTATAAATGTCGACAAATGGTTCTGTGTATCCGATCATTGTTATGTATTTATGGCTTATTGCCGTCATTGAATGATGCTGGTAACATCATATCTTTCAGTTATTTCCTGGATAATGTTGTTCATATTTCAAATAAAGGATAAAAGCATAATGATACTGTATTCATGCTACAATTCTTATGTTATTCTGATAACAATACTGCGATATTCTCTGAATAGAATGAAACAAAAAACTATCTTAAATATGCATACAAAAAGCCACGGTTATATAGATTTTTCAATAGTTTCAAAATACAGTCTGTCCTTTTACACACCTTCTTTCCGAAACGAGCCGAGTGCTGACCGCGTGACTGTCTCATTAGCATATTACCGTGACTGCCTTATCAGCATATCAAGTACTAATTTCTTAGCAAGCATATCGAACTACTTCCTTAAGTTAGTGTTTTACATATATGATCTACCATAATGAATTTAGTCTGATACGTTCTTACTAAACATGTACAATACGTGGGTTAATTCAATGTTATTATTTTCTTTCTGACCACGTAAGAAGAAGACGCGCGCAACACAGATAATATACATACAAGTAGGACCAACAGAAAATTATTTAAGAATGAACTAAAAATTTCGACCTTCATAATATTCCTTTCATCTGGGATGATATCAATTAGTTTGCGTTGCACAAGACGCTATATAACATCCCCATTATAAATACATCAAACATGTTAGTTTGCAATTATTGGAAACAAACAAAAATAATTAGTAGTACGCATGAAGCTTTTCGTTTTTCCTCAACTGAAGATATTTTCTATATTACTCATTTAATGAAATGAGCACATAGAGAGTGAAACCATCATTATTACAAATGTTACTTTTATTTTACAATATGGATGGTATTAAAGTTTGGTGGAAGCGTGGAGTGATAATTCCTCCTTAAGGGAATATGATTTTGAAGAGTATGAAGTGACGTGAAACTCCAATAGACATTCTGAGGTCTCCATTGTCGTGACATTGATTGATTGAATATGATTTTGATTGATTTCATATTTTTGAAATACTGAACCACACAATAGAACGATGGAAGTCATACTAGGATTAAATAATTTTGAGTGGAATGTTATCGTGATGTTTTAGCAAATGTGGGTTCTAACGATATACTCACGTGATTTTCGACGCCATTTCTACGTTGACAACGTTTGGTAGCCTGCAGCAGACAGGGTTTGCCAGTTGGCACAGTGCCACACTATTGGTTTTCTGTCGGCAAAATGCTGCTAGATATTTATATGTCTCCTCTACTCAGAAAAACGGGTACCTGTGAACGTACGAAAGCCCAGAAGGCTCATTCGAGATTCGAAATTCAAAATACGAGATTCGAAATTCGAGATTCGAATTTCGAAATTCAAAATCCAAATTAACCAATCAAAATGTAGATCACAATAGATTAAAGGTTAGAGGGTACACATTGTATATGTATATAAACTTAAAATATGACAGATAGCTTAGATATCCTAATATGTTAACCAAACATCGAAACATTTCTTTTAAAACTATATGTATACTTAGCATGCAGACAGGCCCGTAGAAAGCGGGAAGGGAGGGGGACAGAAAACTTGTTCCAGCTCCCACATATTAATTCTGCACTGTATGTGATAACCAGGTCAAATAATGACGAATACACCTCATAGTGTACCTAAATTGAAATCGTATTTGAAGCCTATTAACCGATGATACCCCTCCAACAATTGATCCTAGTTAGATTTTTTTTTCAGTTAAGTACTTATCAATAGGTTAAATACTAGTATAATCCATCTGCTAGAGTTTCAGAGGCGACACTTTTATTATGTTTTCATGTAGGCCTATTTTTTTCTTTTAATTTCATTACGCTTTATTTTCATTCTAATCCATTTTATTTTATTGATCTATTTTCATTAGGAGATCTATAAGGAACGTAGCCCTGGACGTTGACGGAGGCTGTGGGTGTATGGGTCAAGAAAAATCTATACATAAACAATTGAGGAAATTCGAACTATGAATAAATATTTCTCTCCGATCTATACTGTATCTTTCTACATTTTTTTAGGTTCCAGGAAGTGTGTCATTACAACAGAATACTAAGCTATACACGTTTTAAAAATTATCTTATCCCACTGATTCATGAATATTATACCACAGGAACCGGTAATTTTGTGTGTAACATAATAATAGTAGTGGTCTATACTATACCACCCCCTAATTTTTATTAGGGGGTGATATAGTGTAGAACCCTACTGTTATTATTACAGACAAAATCACAGGTTCCTGCGATGATACAAACATGGACATAGAACATGTACATTATGAATTAATGGGATACCGGTAAGCTATGATATTTTAAAACGTGGATGAATTAGTGTTCTGTGGTAATGACGCACGTAGATAAGCTTCCCGAAACATAAAAAAAAATATAAAAAGAGACAACATAGATCGGAGAGAAATATTTATTCATGGTTCGAATTTCCTCCAGGCGCCTATAAAAGATGAACGGGTGGGGAAGAAATTTCCACCGGCACCTGAAGTATCGATACTCAACACCCACCCATTCCCTTTTCTGATTTTTTCCCCGACGATAATTCCTCCAAAATGTAATTGTAATTGTAATTAAAAGATTTATATAGCGCCCTATCAACATTAGTTCTCTAAAGCGCTTTACAAATGTGAAAGAAAAGATAATATAAAATCGATGTGCACATACATTAGGGCTGTGCGGTGCACCGAAAATTTCGGTGCACCGCGATTCATACCATTCGATTCGATGCACCGATTACAAATTCCGGATTTCGGTTCGGTTCGGTTTAGATTTTACTTACACCAAAACAACAAATATGGCGTCCGAGTGATGTTGAAAACATGTGGTTTTTTATGCAACGGAGATTTAATTCACTACTGTGTTAAGAGTTAGCATTTTCACCACTCAGATACCAACAGAATATGGTCCGTAAGATCATTGCAGTTTATCTTTACATGACATATAGCATTTCTGTCAGTGGTGGAGTGAAATCAACATCGTAGGTAATGACACAGATTTGACAGTTAACATGAGAGAAGTAAATCAATAAAGGAGAGATTTTCAAAGACTCTCAATTGATAGAATTGTTGAATTTTTGCATATCAATGAAAACAATATCATATACATTTTAG
Organism: Ostrea edulis; assembly: GCF_947568905.1. Classification (NCBI taxonomy): domain Eukaryota; kingdom Metazoa; phylum Mollusca; class Bivalvia; order Ostreida; family Ostreidae; genus Ostrea; species Ostrea edulis. The sequence goes on from NC_079164.1 coordinate 105,649,168, forward strand.
ATTCACTATAGATTTGTTTAATAATCCAAAACTTATGCAGCACATTAATATAACAAATTTTGATAGACTGTCAGTGTTTTCTTTTTTTCTATCAAAGTTATAAAATGCCATTATGAATAGATATGATGTTTACAAATGACAACATATAGTTATATAACTTGAATTAAATCAAATCAAATATACTACTCATTAAAATTGTTAATTTTTGTGGTGTCATTAGATAAATTGGACCTAACATGAACCGAATCGAAAATAACCGAACCGTGCTGTTCTGAATCGAAACCGAACCGAATCGAGCTAACCCTGAATCGTCCCAGCCCTAACATACATGTAAATAAAATATTCATAGTGTCAGAATTAAAATGCATAAATATTATTATTAATATATAGCGATATGATATGATTACCCTAATAACATAGGAAGCAATTTAAAACAACCCTTAGGAATAATTAAATACATAAAAAGGGCATATGCATAATATCAAACAGCAGAGTTTTTTTTGTTTGTTGGTTTTTTGGGGGTTTTTTGTTAACAGCACTGTAAGATCTGTATGTAAGAGCACTAAAAATATAAAAAATAATCACAAATTAAAAGCTACTCTAAAGAGATGCGTTTTGAGGTCCACTTTAAAATTAGACAATGAAGTACATTGTCTGAGTTTAAAAGGCAGAGAATTCCAGAGACTCGATGTAGCTTTGTCCAAACGTCGATCCCCATATGTTGTCGTACGTGTCCGAGGTACCTGGAGAAGATGCAGAGATCCCTTGTCAATTCCCATCCCTATTTCGATTTATATAATCGTTTCACGCTTTTTGTAAGCTTTAGAGATTGGCCTTCTACCGGTATAATAGTATAAACATTTTATCACACCAGTAGAAGGTCAATCTCTAAAGCTTACAAAAATCGTGAAACGATTATATAAATCGAAATTGGGATGGGATAGACAAGGAATCCACACATCTCGGAGATATCTCAACAACAAAAAATCAGAATGGAGGGGGGGGGGGGTGTTGGTAGTAACGTCAATACTTCAGGTTCCTGTGGACATTTGGTCAAACACTAAAATGGGTGGTTTGTTCCCAGTTACTTTTCACACACACACCCTTTTTGAAATTGCTGGCAGGTTACTGGTCTGGTTAATCACACGATAATCAATATACCGGCAATGCTTGAGTTCAGCACCCCCCCCCCCCCCCCCCCCCCCCCCGAATAAGCTACATGAGTTGAGTTATAAGTATGTTTGTTGAACATCTCTTTAATGCATATCAACAATGTCTTGCATGCCCCAAAAGTCCAAAATAAGCCCTTTTTATAAATACCGGATATTAAGGGTATTCATTAAAAAGACTTATTTTGAGTTATTTTGGACTTTAGGTGTATGCAAGACATTGTGATATGCATTAGAGAGATTTCCAACAAAGATAAACTCGTGTAGGCTATTCGGGTGGGTTGGGGGTGTATGTGTCCTGAACCAATGTGTCATTGCCAACTCAAACATGTACAGTTATTTTCATTGAAAATAAATTCTATGAATATGATCATTCAGGCAGAAAAAAAAATGGTATGCGGGTAAACCGATAGATTAATCTAAAATCAGAAGCCATTTCCACAGATGTGATTTCAATCTGTATATGTCGTTTCGGTGAGTTTTGTTTCGGCAGATTTCGTTTTGTTTCGCATTTTACAGGTACTAAAGAAAACTGTGTTGATTTACACCGATCTCAATCTGCAGAAATAAATATTTACCTTTCCAATGTTTATACAAAAGTACGTATCATTTATCCCTCTGTGTTTAGTAAACCAGAAGTGATAAAAGAATTAGATAGGTTACGTGAGGAATATGTTTAGGTTTCAGCTGACAAAGCTTGTAACAGCATTGTCTTTGTAAGGCTACAGTTACAACTGTATTTTAAACGAACTTGGCATTACTTCCACTTTTGGTAATCGTAACTATATTCCAACTGCCCTTTCAAAAGACAAAATTCTTTGAATCCATGCTTCAGTTTTAGACACATTTAATATCCCAGTCAATGGGTCGGATGAATATGAGTTACCGTACCTATACTGGACTCCTAAACTTAATAAAAACCCTTACAAACAAATATACATTGCAGAACCCGGTAAATGTTCTACCAAGCCCCTATCTTTGCTCCTCACGAAACTATTAACAGCTGTTAAGGAAAATTTTCAAACGTACTGAGCGACTACATATGCCAAAAGAGGTGTAAATCAAATGTGGATTCTAAAACATTCTGAAGAACTTTTAGTAAACTTGAAATCACAAAAGTTTTCTCAAATCAACAACATCAAAACTTATGACTTTTCAACTCTTTACACGACCATTTCTCACGATAAATTAAAGACTAGACTTTTTGGCATCATAGCCAGTTGTTTCTTCAACAAAAATGGAAAACGCAAATATTCCTATCTAGTGATCAGTCATCCAAAATATTACTTTGTTAAACGCCACTCTGATTCCACGCACAAGTACTCTGAAGTTGAAATAAAAAATATGCTGGAGTTCCTCATTGACAATATAGTCGTAGTCTTTGGTGATCAGGTCTTCCAACAGTCTGTTGGAATTCCCATGGGCACTAATTGTGCTCCTTTGTTAGATGACCTGTTTTTATAATCGGTTCGACATTTAGATATATCGACGATGTATTGTCTAGGAGTAAACAAAAGAACCAACAATAGTATGGTATATTGTGAACTTGACAGATTTCCACTTTACATTAGAAGAAAATTTAGAATTTTTAAATTCTGGTTAAAAATTAAAACCACGAATAACTGTATTTTGAAAGATTGTTATGAAAATATGATTGCAAACAATGACAGCTGGATTGTTAATGTGAAACATGATCTGTCAAGCATTGGTTTAGAATATTTGTTTTAAAAGTCGTGTGTGAATCAGCTTAAAGATTATAAAATAATAGAATTCAGAATATTGGATATTTACAAACAAAACCTAATGTCGTCTCTTTCAAGTTCACCAAAAAGTGTTCTTTATCAACATTTAATAGATAACTTTTGTTTACAATCATATCTCAAAAGACCAATCAACTTAAAAGGGAAAAAAATTATCATTAAATTCAGAACGTCTTCACATTCTTTGAATATTGAAAAAGGCAGCCACAATAATGTTTTAAGGACTGCGAGGCTTTGTAAATTTTGTGATTATAATGATATAGAAGATGAGTTTCATTTTATCCTGAAATGTCCATTTTACAAAGATTTGAGAAAGAAATATATTAAGAGTTTTTATTACACAAAACCAAGTGTCTTTAAATTAGTTAAGCTCCTTAGTGTAGACAATACCAGAGAACTCAATAACTTGGGAAAATTCTTAGTTCAAGCTGTGAAAATACGAAATTGTAGCATTGTAAATCAATAATATAGTTTTACTATTTTTCTAATAACATGTGCATCTCATAATGCGATTGCATTTATATTATTTTTATTTGTAATTTCTTTTCCTCCTATCTTCTCCTGTCCACTCACCTGTTGTTTATCTTATACAATTTGATATATTGTGTATAGAAATGTACATGTACTAGATGTATTCCGATGAGTTGTATAACTCAAGGACAATAAAGAATTGAAATTGAACCCGCACCGACCAGAGGTGAGAGGCCGTATGATTATGAGCGCGATGCTCTAAGCACTCGGCTACGATTCAATATATCCCAGTGAACTCGAAATAAAAGACACCACAGAGTCGTCCACTTCTGCTTCATACTTAGATATTTTATTGAAAGTAGATATTAACAGCAAACTAACAACTCAACTTTATAACAAACGGGATGATTTCAACTTCCCCATTGTCAACTTCCCATATTTATGCAGCAATATTCCATTATCACCTGCATATGGTGTTTACATATCTCAACTGATTCGATACGCAAAAACTTGTTCTGCGTATGGTCAGTTTTTAAATCGAAGCAGTCTACTGACAAACAGGTTGATGATGCAGGGGTTCCAACAGTCTCGTTTAAAATCAGCATTTCGCAATGTCTATGGTCGTTATAACGATCTAGTTTCCAATACAACCTATGATTGGTTCAAATGCTGTCTGACGTGTTTCATGCCGATTGTTAGGCCGTTCTTGGCACACTGACTTTGACTACGGATAACTCCGTTTACCTGATCAAGATATAGGGTTCACGGCGGGTGTGACCTGTCGAGATGGGATGCTTACTTCCCCTAGGCACCTTTAATTAAGTCCAAGGGACACAAGGCCCACAACTCCTTTAAAAAACATTGGACAGCATTCCCCTTGCAATATGCACAGCTCCACATTGTGATCTTTCTTTGCACCACGTTTCATCAAAATTTCCCAAAGGGTTTAGGATGAGTTGCGAAGACAAAGTTAAAGAGACAGACGGACGACAGCGGTTATCTGTTGTCTAACTATTTAATAATCGTACACTTTACAAATTTACCGTTCTTTACCCACGGATGTAGGTCACGTGGTTGTTGTAACCGGTCAACAGGGGATGGTTACTCTTCCTAGGCACCTGATCCCATCCTTGGTATGACCAGAGTTCTGTGTTTTCCCATCATTTGTTTATATTCCTATACTGTATCTGTATAGATGAATAGTCCTCTACGTCTCTCTGATAAATATGGTGCTTGAACTTCCGGAATTAGTATCATTGCCATGGCAGTCTAAATATTACGGACACCAAGAGACTTTGGTGTTCTCAAGCTACAAGAACAAGTAAAGACAACGATTCATTGATTGCAGTTTTACATCGTTTTTGGCAATATTTCAGCAATTTTACGGCGGTGTGAAGATAGCGAACGGTGATCAATCTTATAAATCCTATAAAGAATTCAGCATTTATTTAATATCAACTTCTCAATTATAAAACATAGTTGGATATATCCATGGACACAAATACTCATGTAATCCCATGTATTTTTAACAGTGGCAATTGATATAAAACTTATAGGGTGTTTTTAATATGAATTTTTAATCTGAAGGCGAAAAATGACGGTAGTATATTCATCTCGTGCACTTTATATGTTTTTTAGTTTTTCACATTTTTTTGTTTGTTCATATCAGTACAAATAGCACCGTCAGTATTACAATAGCACAGATACAATGCATTACATTGTAGAAAAGATATATATACAAATTACAATAGTTTTCTGAAATTTTCAATAGGACTTATTCTAAATGCATGATTATTATATTTTATACCTTTACACCTCAAAACTGTACACTTTTTGACATGATTTGATATGTTATATTCAGTTTCTTCAAGATTGCTTAGTCTACAAAACATTTTATATTTGTATATCTTCAAAGCAATAAAGAAATTAAAGTTATTAAGCAGGCGTGTGTTTTGATTACATTCAAAATAAAAACCAGTAACAATATTTTTCTATTGAATATTGATTTTGCACATCAAAGATATCATATTCCAAATCAATGAAATATTTTTACACTCATACATAAAATGTTTCATATTTAGAGAACATATGTCAGAAGATTCTTTTTTCCACTAAAGCATGTACTTTTTACAGGGAAGTAAATTATGAATTAGTTTATAAATAAAATCAGCAATATTTCTATCCAAAGCAAATTTGATTTTGTGTTGATTAATTTATTTCCACAGTTCTTAACTGACATTATATTCTATTTGATACAAATTGTGGTGCTTAGGTGATATAAAAAAATATCTCAAAAGTATTTCATAGAAAAATTTCCATTTTTGTTTTTCAACCGTACAATATTTGTTAAGAATTTGGTTTTTTTTATGTTTATAAGTTTTGATTCGTGTCCATCAATTGTTTCTTTAATGTATTTAAAACCTGATTTACTATTTTATATTCACAAAGTAAATTTGTCTTTCTTGCAAATTCCTTTGCTTATTTCATCAATGGTCTTAAAACCGTTATCATTAAACAAATCTTTTACATATTTAATATTTTTATTCCATACTTTGAATATATAGTCTGGCTATTAAACAAAAAGTGCGTATTGCTCCTATTTGGTTCTCGTAAGATTTCATTACTGTTCATATTTTGCACATTAGGATTTTTTTTTACATTGTTTAAAGTAAGTAAACAACTCTTTCTACAATTATGGAAGTTTGGTAAATATATCAAAGTTCTTTAAATCTGTACAATTCATTTTCAGCATGTATTCCAAATTCACATTATAAGCTCTCTAAAATACGTGATCAGGATGTGAACGTATACAGTTGTGACCATTATTTTTTTATAAATCGTGGTATCCAGGCAGCTCGTGCGTTTAATATATTTCATGTATCACGTGTTCTTGATATGCAATCCATTTATAATTCATTACTTTCGAGGGTTAATCCAAATTTTTGTGAAAATTTCGTACGACTCTTTTTCAATAGAAATTATTCAAAATTGTGTACGATGGTACTTAACTTACTTTTTATTCACGTACGAAATATTTTTGTGAACTCCGTACAGTATCACTTTGAGAGATACCATAAAAGCGAATGTTGTGAAAAGTTGGGGAGACTTTATAGTTGTTTATATTATTTTGTTATTCTTAAGGTTATTTATGGAAAAAAGCGCGAAAAGTAATACTATCACAATCAAAAGACGTCAAGTTCCATCGATTCGATTTTACGTTGTTTAGATATTCTAAATACATATAGGTGAGAAACGGGATTATTTCAACTTCTTCATCGTCAACTTTTCATATTCATGTAACAATTGTCCATTATCCCCTGTTTATGGTGTTTATGTCTCTCAACAAATTAGGTACATGTAGCAAGAGCATGTTCTGCGTGTGATCAGTTTTTAAATGGTTGGTGGCTGCTTGTATATTATTTAACGTCCCGCTGGAGAATTTTTCACTCATATTGAGACGTCATCATTGCCGGTAAAGGACTGGGAAATCAGCGTTTACGGCCTTTGAAAAGAATTGGAATGGTAGTTATCAAGAATTTACAATTTTGGTAGAAGCCCATTCGCTCTACATGACTATGCATTTAGGTTTTCTTACATATACTGTATGTGCAGTAGTGGAGAAGAAGATATTTGAAAATTTAGCACATTTTGCCCCGCCCTTAAGGCCCCGGGTTGCGGGAGTCCTGAAATATACAATTTATGCTCTCTTGTCCAAAAGATGCTTCACACCAAATTTGAAAAGAATTGGAATAGTAGTTATCAAGAAAAAATAAAAATGTTGAATTGTTAACGCTGATCACACGACGTTGGCCAATAACAAAAGGTCACCTGAGTGACTCAGGGTACCAAAACACGTGAAGGTATGAAACGCAACACTTTACACCGGCATACATTCCATAAAGTGCTAAAGTGTATTTTCAAGATTGAAATTTATTTCTTTATTAAACGTTTCATTTTTCGACTTTATTTATCGAGATCGATATTTGCTCCCAGTGAAAAACAGATAATTCATCAAATTCATTCAACAGACAAGAGATGTTTGTAAAACACATATGCCCCCATGGTGCAAAATTGAAAAGGGTTATACACACACATCATTTAATTGATAGTAGTATCATCAATTCAAAATATTGAGCAGACAGTATCTTCCTATATCAAGAGTGGATTGACCATGTGACCTAAAAATCAATAGGGGTCATCTAATCCTTATGATGTACCAGTGTACCAAGTTTGGTGTCAATCAAGCAAATAATTTTTAAAATATAGGAAACAATATGTTACAATGCCCACTTCAACCATTGACCTTTGACCATGTGACCACAAAATCAATAGGAGTCATCTTCCCTTGAAGATGTACCACGTTTGGTGTCTGTCAAGCAAACGGTTCTCAAGATATTGAGCTGACAGTATACACGTATTCCAATGTCCAGTTTGACTCTTGACCTTTGACCATGTGAACTCAATAGGGGTCATCTTCTCCTGACGATATACCAGTGTACCATGTATGATGTCTGTCAAGCTAAGGGTTCTAAAGATATTGATCAGACAATATATTCCTGTGTCCAGTTTGACCCTTGACAATGTGACCTCAAAATCAATAGGGGACATCTACTCTTTAGGAACTACCAGTGTATTAAGTTTAATGTCTGTCAAGCAAACGGTTCTCAAGATATTGAGCGGACAGTATACTCCTATGTCCAGAGTAGATTGACCCTTGAACTTTGACCTGAAAAACAATAGGGGTCCTCTTTTACTCAAAGCCAACCCACATATGAAATATCATTATAATCAAGTGAATTTTTCTCAAGATATGTGGTCTACCGACCGGCCGACATACTGACCGATCTACAGGTGCAATATGCCCTTCTTCTTTGAAAGGGGGGGGCATAAAAAGGTGTTCTGCAAACACTAAAACCCTATACTGTTAATCTTGCGACAACCTTTGTATTTGTGATCACACTGAATGCATGAAGAATGACCAACTAGAAAAATGTTCGATACTTGTAATGAAAAAGCAAAAGGACATATCGGAAGACGAAGAAATATTGGTATTACCGAACTTATATCATTTTTTGCCGTAAAACCTGATGATAAAAAGTATCTGCACTATATATCAAAAGCCCCTGAAAAAAAACCTGTCTTCCTGCGGAAGCCTGAAACGATAATATTTGGGAATACCGCTTACACCAGGAAATAAAGTAGTGCCTGAACATTTGGTGCAAAATATCCTAGTACAGAAACTTATCAACAGGATACTATCTAGTGCTCACACTGTCGATGGTGATTAATATTTGCTCTCAACTAGCTATCTGAAATAGAGTTTATCACATTGGAGAATCAGTAACGATTGCATTTTTTTAAAAGATGAAACAGTGTAGATGAAATAAGAAAATGCTCCCATACATTTGTAATTGTTGAAAAGTACATGTAAAAAGGTAGTGTATAAATGAAATTGTATAAAGTTATTTCATTGAAGTCACATTCAATATTTAATCATTATATAAAACAGATGTATATGACGTTGAATTGTTAGCGTTAGTTTAAGGAGCAACGTTATTTTGTAGCTTTTTGACGTTACAATATTGGCCCCAAAATACTGTGTCTATAATAATGCTCATACATGTTATTCCTAAACACATTAATCTGACTGATATTGCCCTCAAGAAATCAAATTACAATTAAAATTTTATCAGAATGCAGTGTAATTTTAATGAAATATCGGAACGAAGCGCTAAAAATCTGTTGATTTACTTTTCATGATCAGTTCGTCATTTTTTCTCTTTAATTTACTTATTTCTTGACTGTTTCTCTTCTTTGTATTAACCCTTCTTATCTAAGTTGGATTGTTTCTTTTTTTTCTCTGTTGTTGGTCCTTCATATCCAAGTCATCTCGAGGGGATCTGGGTTACATTGATTGATTGATTGACTGCTCGAGAATATTTCACTCATATGGAGACGTCACCACTGCCGGGTTACAATACCAGGGCTGTTCGATATGTAATGTGTATTGTACCACAGCGCGATAACGCTTTGCACGATTTCGTGGATGATGATACTCTTGCAAAGGCTCTATTCAATACCTTTCCAATGGCATAAACACGAACCTTTTAACTCCACATAGTTTTAAACTTATAGCCATTTCAATAAAGCCAGTTATCAAATTCATTCAACAGACAAGAGATGTTTGTAAAACACATATGCCCCCATGGTGCAAAATTGAAAAGGGTTATACACACACATCATTTAATTGATAGTAGTATCATCAATTCAAAATATTGAGCAGACAGTATCTTCCTATGTCAAGAGTGGATTGACCATGTGACCTAAAAATCAATAGGGGTCATCTAATCCTTATGCTGTACCAGTGTAGCAAGTTTGTAGCTTTTTGACGTTACAATATTGGCCCCAAAATACTGTGTCTATAATAATGCTCATACATGTTATTCCTAAACACATTAATCTGACTGATATTGCCCTCAAGAAGTCAAATTACAATTAAAATTTTATCAGAATGCAGTGTAATTTTAATGAAATATCGGATCGAAGCGCTAAAAATCTGTTGATTTACTTTTCATGATCAGTTAGTCATTTTTTTCACTTTAATTTACTTATTTCTGGACTGTTTCTCTTCTTTGTATTAATCCTTCTTATCTAAGTTGGATTGTTTCTTTTTTTCTCTGTTGTTGGTCTTTCATATCCAAGTCATCTTGAGGGGATCTGGGTTACATTGATTGATTGATTGTATGTTGTTTAACGTCCCGCTCGAGAATATTTCACTCATATGGAGACGTCACCACTGCCGGGTTACAATACCAGGGCTGTTCGATATGTAATGTGTATTGTACCACAGCGCGATAACGCTTTGCACGATTTCGTGGATGATGATACTCTTGCATAGCTTTATTCAATACCTTTCCAATGGCATAAACACGAGCCTTTTAACTCCTCATAGTTTTAAACTTATAGCCATTTCAATAAAGCCAGTTGTTGACCACTGTTGTAAAAATGATTGGGAAACGGGTAAAGAATACTGAAGAAATTAGAGATTATATAAAAGTTCGCATAAAATCTGTCATTCGATAATGCAGATTTTTACTGAATTGGGAGAAGTGTATGGGTCTGATAAGGTATCTTAGGAGACAGTTCATAGGTGGACAAAGAAATTTCTGACTGGCACAAAGTCCGTCAAAGATGCAGCAAAATCTGGCCGACCTGTGACTGTAACAGGCAAGGCAAATGTCTCAAAAGTCAAGGAAATAATTGAATATGATGGCAGATACACGATTCGTGATATTGCCAAAGCTGTAGGAAACATCTCAATGGTATAGTACAGTTACATAATAATCAAGTACCAATATACATAGTACAGTTACATAATAATCAAGTACTAATATACATAGTACAGTTACATAATAATCAAGTACCAATATACATAGTACAGTTACATAATAATCAAGTACTAATATACATAGTACAGTTATATAATAATCAAGTACTAATATACATAGTACAGTTACATAATAATCAAGTACTAATATACATAGTACAATTACATAATAATCAAGTACCAATATACATAGTACAGTTACATAATAATCATGTACTAATATACATAGTACAGTTACATAATAATCAAGTACCAATATACACAGTACAGTTACATAATAATCAAGTACTAATATACATAGTACAGTTACATAATAATAAATATACATAGTACAGTTACATAATAATCAATATACATAGTACAGTTACATAATAATCAAATACTAATATACATAGTACAGTTACATAATAATCAAGTACCCATATACATAGTACAGTTACATAATAATCAAGTACCCATATACATAGTACAGTTACATAATAATCATGTACTAATATACATAGTACAGTTACATAATAATCAATATACATAGTACAGTTATATAATAATCAAGTACCCATATACATAGTACAGTTACATAATAATCAAGTACCCATATACATAGTACAGTTACATAATAATCAATATACATAGTACAGTTACATAATAATCAAGTACTAATATACATAGTACAGTTATATAATAATCAAGTACTAATATACATAGTACAGTTACATAATAATCAAGTACTAATATACATAGTACAATTACATAATAATCAAGTACCAATATACATAGTACAGTTACATAATAATCAAGTACCAATATACATAGTACAGTTATATAATAATCAAGTACTAATATACATAGTACAATTACATAATAATCAAGTACCAATATACATAGTACAGTTATATAATAATCAAGTACCAATATACATAGTACAGTTATATAATAATCAAGTACTAATATACATAGTACAATTACATAATAATCAAGTACCAATATACATACATGTAAGCACTAGTGAGTGTATTTCTGTGAAACGAATTATGTGAAGAAACCTGGAAAATGGACAAGCATAATATGTTTGTTTCTTAGGCTCATTGTCTTCATCAAGAACTTTCCGAAATTAAAAACCTTCCTAAATTACATTGTATATAATGTTTTTTCTCTCTATTTCTTAATGGAAAAAACGTACAAGTTTAAACAAGAATGGTCTAGTTATTATGATATATTTTGATGTATATTTGGCGTAAATCATATGCATAAGGGCATGACAATACAAAATTATATTCGCGCTCAATTTTGATAAAATAACTTTTTCTTTATTTTTTGAGACATTGTTATGTTTGAGAATCGACCCTTTTTTTATGTCATCAGACCATGTGAAGGCATATTGTCGCAAAATTATCTGGTAAACATTTTCTTAAATAGTATTGAAGAAAAAACTATCAGGTAGATAGTTGTATAGATTATATGTGGCGATCCCATCATTATCAAGATAATCAAGTTACTTTCCCCATCTATTCAAATCACCTGCTCTGATTACATTGTCAATGGAAGAAAAATGTGAAATACCGTTTTGTAATCAATAAAAAATATCTGAGCCATATAAAGATAAATATATATACATTTGTAATGTTCTTCTGAGGAATGTATGAAAAACATACTAGTATGTAAATCTGAATCAAAAACATCTTCAATCTTTACCCATATTAAAGTACAGTATCATATACACATTCAACAACAGATAAAATAACGTTATTCAAGTTTTTTCAGGAAATAGCAGAACCAGACCAACTCTGGAGCCCTTATCCTGGAGAGGGTTAAAACAATAAATTCATTATCACATGAAGACGTATTTAGTGTCAGTCCTTATCCAACATTCTAAAAGAAAAATCAAATCATGTCTACATAATGACCGCACTGCGCTTGCGATTTCTAGCTTCCCTGCGGTATGGTAAAAACGACAGGAACGCCAATGTAGCAAATGAAAGGTGAAGATAACGAACAGTGATCAGTCTCATAACTCCTATAAGTAATACAAAATAGATAGTTCGTCAGATATACTATATAAATCAATCATATTTAAAAAAAAATCCAAATGATCATTTATCACACACTACAATTCAAGTACGCTTAAATTCTATCACATTGCTGTCTGATGTGTTTCATACCGATTGTTAGGCCGTTCTTGGCACACTGATTTTGACTACGGATAACTCCGTTTATCAGGATATAGGGCTCACGGCGGGTGTGACCGGTCGCCAGGAGATGATTACTCCTCCTAGGCACCTGATCCTACTTCTGGTGTGTCCAGGGGTCTGTGTTTGCCTAACTATCTATTTTGTATTGCTTATAGGAGTTATGAAATTGATCACTGTTTGTTATCTTCACCTTTTATTATGGTATGGCGTCGTCCGTCTGCCGTCTGTCCGGCTCTCGTGGGCAGGATACTAACCGAATCGTAAGCTCCAGGATATTACAACTTGGTGCATATGATCACCATGATCAAAGGAACATGGCTATTATTTTTCAAGGTTAGAGGTCAAGCTCGCAATATCACTTAGTAGGAAAACCTTGTAGACAGGACACAAACAGAACTGTGAGTATCCGACAATGTCAGTCAAATAGATGCAAGAAAACGTATGTTGTAACTATGATTGTAATAAAGAATATTCTGCCTAATTTTTCAGTGGCTAATGTCCTCATTTATACTAAATGAATTCATCGAGCTTTAACATGTTTGATTCATTGAATTTGATTATTAACATTTCCATTAATCTGCACAAGAAAAAAAAACTACCCTGAATTTATCAGTCATACGAAAACACATGGGTAATGCAAGTAACATTCTGTATATTCAGGAAGGTATTCACAAGATAGCAGAGTTTCCTCGGGGCTTCACACCTGCCTAAAACTACACTGAGTGGCCAAAAGTATTGCAACAAACATGGCTGACGTCATTGCTTGATCAGTTGAGTAGGCATAATTTGAAACCAATTATAACAATACTTACTTTTGTCTGTTAGTATTTAGTGGCATAACCTTTCTGTATTATCACTTGGCGTAATCTTGCCGGAATTGATGCATACAGGCTTCGTATATATACTTGAGATAGGCCATTCCATATCCTGGTCACTGCAGCAATTGGGTCTTGTTTACTTTTGATCTGATCTACCTCTCGATTGAGTTTAATTTTAATGCAACGCCAGACATTTTCTATAATGTTCAGATTTGGGGATTGTGCGGGCCAAGTAAATTTCTGAATTCCATTTTCCTGTTTCCATGCAGATGTCTGTCTTGACGAATGGGGGGTAGCATTGTCATCTTGGAATATAAAAGCTCTATTTCCAAAAACTTTTGCAACTACTGGCCAAAGATGAGTATCGAGTAATTCTAAACACTTGAGGGAGTTCAAATTACCACCAACAGGCACGATTATACCAATTCCCAAAACATGCAACTTACTTTGACTGGCGATTTACGTTGATTCAGGCAGTATGGTTTCCACTTTTCCGGGGCCTTTCTCCATGCACTAACAGAGTTATTCTGTCCAATTACCACCTGTGTTTCATCAGAAAATATAACTTTCTGCCACTTTTCATTTGTCCAGTGTCTCTTATTTCTACACTACAAAATTCGTCGTTGTCGATTCACTTTACTGATGGTCAGAGTCTTCTGAATTTTTCCCCTTCTGTAGCCTTCGATCCTGTTTCAATCTACGACGAACAGTTCTATTTGATACTTTTTCAGACGCTGTGTTGTTAAAAGATGTTGTAATATCACATAGAGATTGTCTCCTATTCGTTTTTACCAGTCTCAAAATTTTACGATCGCCCCTGTCCTCAGTCAGTCTTGGCCTGCCACTTCTCCGGTTGTTTTCTACACTTCCCGATTCATTAAATTTCTTTAAAATTCTCCCAACAGTACTTCGATGTATTCCTATTGTTTCGCTGATTTTGTTGTTATTCAATCCCCTTAAGTTTAAATCTATTAATTCTTTAACATCGGATGACAACTCTTGCTTTTTCTTGGACATTATTTACATTCGTTACAATACCGGAAATCGTCTGCTATTCCGTAATTATTCACGGTTCCCCTCAACAATCATACCCACGTAAATGTTTACCCAGGATTTTATGTTCCAACACGTTATCTATCCCAATAAAGATAGAATATAAATACCGAGACAACGTTTACGGCGGCGACGTCGGCCATGTTTGTTGCAATACTTTTGGCCACTCAGTGTAGCTCCGCCCCGCACTTAACTTACCTGAGGAAAACCGACCAGATGAAAACCTTGACCTTTAAAACCTTATCATACGCAGAACAAGCTCTTGTGTATCGAATCAGTTGAGATATATAAACACCATATGTAGGTGATAATGAAATATTGCTACATAAATATGGGAAGTTGACGATGGAGAAGCTGAAAATGTCCCGTTTGTCATAAAGTTGAGTTGTTTGTTTGTCGTTATTATTTATTTTCAATTAAATATCTAAATACGAAGCAGATGTGGAGGATTCTGTGGTGTGTTTTATTTTGAGTTTATAGGGACACATACATGTATGTATATCAAATCGACATATGAATGAAATTGATTATTGAAAATACATGTAGATAAAACGTCGTCGATATATCTAAATGTCGTGTTGAAGGCCACAGTAATTTAAGAGCATTTTTCGTCTCATGTAGAAGCTTTGAATTAACCTTGCTTCATAAGAATATAATAAGATTACCGCAAACGGTACAACATACGCCCTTCGTACAGTGAAATTCAAACTACATACGCATATTATGCACTCTGAACTAATACCACACATTCTGAATAGAAATGTCTTGAAAGTAGGTCATGGAGCAACAATTCATGCAACTGGTAAACCGAGTATTATTTCACTGAGAGAGATGTTGTGACAAAATGTCAGTTCAATATCTGTATATATAATGAGAAAAAGTCCAGGAAACTATTTGACCTACTTTTAACCCTAAAGTAGATCTTGGTGCACCAATTGAATTGAAATATGAACTGATTAATAATATATATTTTTGAGAGGGAGACTGTGACTAAATTTCAGGGCAATATCTGTATCCATAATGAAAAAAAGTCCACAAAACTGTTTGACTTACTTTTAGCCCTAATGTAGAGACTTTATTTTAAGACTCAAATTTTAGCGTGCATGATTTCTTTATCTTTTCATTCCACTACCAGTGTATTTTGAAAATAACTCAAAACGGTTTGTAGATATAAGATTCTAATATGTATTTATTTGTCAAAAGGATGCATCAAATTCCTGTATATGAAAGAGACGTATGTGCAAGGGATTAATCGATCGAAGGTGTCAACAACCAAATCATATTATACATTTTATGATTTTTATCATGTTTTTTAAATAATATTACTTACAGATCAGAAATAATCTTTTTGACAAGGCCGAGAGACAAGCGGAGGCTAGAAAAATAAACTTTTGGAAGCATATCCAATCGAAATGAATCAGCAAAAGATGTATTGCCTGTAATATTGTACCATCAAAAGGAGTTGGCAACGAGACTCCAAACGACAGGATTAGGACTTTCTTTTAAATGCCTTTTAGATTCATACATGTATATTCATACCTATTGCGAACAATCTAGATATTTTCAAAGCCTTATTTTTTCATCACATAAAAAATATCTATGATACAGGCTACTGACAAATAATTTGATAGGGTCTTCAGTTGTCCCGTTTGAAGTCAGCATTTTGCATATGCCATGGATGTTATAATGATTTAATTTGCAAATACACGCTATCACTGTCGACTGATGTCTGAAGTGAAAGGCGAAGGTAACAAACAGTGATCAATCCCATAACTTCTATAAGCAATACAAAGAAGAGAGTTGGGCAAACACGGACTCTTGGACATACCAGAGGTGGGATCAGGTACCTAGGAGGAGTAAGCATTCCCTCTTGACCGGTCACACCGGCTCATGGCGGGTATAACAGGTCAACAGGGATGTCTACTCCTAATAGACACCTGTAGATCGTAGAATGTAAACGTACGATTACGTTTCTGATCACTTTGACGCGCGCACGTTTACGAGCGTTTTATGAAACCCATCATATTCGTAGGACTTACGACTGCGATGTACATCTGACTTTATAGAACTCTTTTCTCAGTGGAGGTAGATTAAAATTAATCTTACTGTGAATGACTCTGAAAGTACTTTAATCAACATGTACTAAATTGCATTTAAGAGAGTACAAATCTAGCTCCATTCCTTGTTTTCTCTAAATGTAATTCTGAATCAGCAGTACGAAATTTACATGCATATTCTTTTCATAGACGATTCTTTTCAATTCATTTTGTTTCTTTTCAAGCCTTTAGAATGATCAGTCTTTGAATTACCGGTTATGAATGGAAATCAATACATTACATTCAATCACAATGTTTTCCATATGTTTAACATTTCTTGTTCATATCATGCAGAAAAAAATACTTGTCCAAGAGTCTGTGTTTGCCCTGCTCTTCATTTTGTATTCTTTATAGCAATGGTGAAATTGATTGCTGTTCTTTAAGTCACTTGGGGGGGGGGGGGGGTAGAATAAGTCCTCCGTACCACTTGCTTGTCGTAAGAGGCGACTAAATGGGGCGGTCCTTCGGATGAAACCGCAAAAACCGAGGTCCCGTGTCACAGCAGGTGCGGCAGGATAAAAATCCCTCCCTGCTCACAGGTTGTAAGCACCGAGCATAGGCCTAACTTTTGAAGCTCTTCACCGCCAATGGTGACGTCTCCATATGAGTGAAAAATTCTCAAGCGCGACGTTAAACAGACGTTGTCACGGCAGACGTTGGCACGCTCAGGAAAATTCAATGTTACTACTCTGGGTGCTAAGCATAGGTTTAGATTTGTGGTACGTATAACTGGTGAAGTCTCAAAATGAATCAATTTGTTTTGAATTAACGTAAAACAAAACAAACACACAATACATGAAAACCATTTATAATGTATATACAGTATATGTACTTAGAAATCTCTCTCTCTCTCTCTCTCTCTCTCTCTCTCTCTCTCTCTCTCTCTCTCACCAATAATCAGGCTGGGATTTCTCGTAAATATTGTAAATGTTTTCGTGACTGTACCATTAAGTCACACAATCTGGAACACTCCGAGACTAGTGACACTAAATTGTGTCCTCTTTTGCCCACAGAAACCCCCTTTTGTGTAGCGCCTTATTTTTATGGCTTATTGGTGCAAAATTTCTTATCAAATATTACTTTAAAACCTCTTATTATTAATTTCGTGTATTTGTTTGAACAGATAATAAATTACACGATCTGACAAAAGATGGTACCTAAAGTTTTCCTTTTAAATTTAAAGTTACAAATTCATCTAAGAAAAATATATCACAATATGCATGATGAAATACCTAGGTATTATTAGCCGTGTTGTGATAGATTACCATTTTTGTAATTAGTCTACATGTATATAGTTAGTTTGCTCTGGGTAAGTGGTCAAACATATGATTCAAATTTACCCAATGTTGTGATTCTATAACAGCAGATTGTAATTCCACCGACTTCTTTATCACATGCATCAATAACAGATGAATTAATGCGGAAGTTTTCAGAATACCATAAATAAAAGACAAGATAATTCTGTTTTTCCATATCGTTTAGGAACGCGGCCACAACCAGGACGTAGTGTTTTGTCTAGGACAATCACAATTGTAGCTCGAATTTTTGTCTAATAACAATCTTTGGAATTTTTCTGTGAAACGAGTAATGCAATTTGATAATTTGTAAATACACTATCCATGTCTTTCAAAGATAGTTCTATAACGGGTCATGTACTATTTCTTCCCTCCTTTGTTCATCTTTTCTA
Organism: Ostrea edulis; assembly: GCF_947568905.1. Classification (NCBI taxonomy): domain Eukaryota; kingdom Metazoa; phylum Mollusca; class Bivalvia; order Ostreida; family Ostreidae; genus Ostrea; species Ostrea edulis. Next base: position 105,667,798 of record NC_079164.1, read on the forward strand.
TTTCCGGCTGATAACTTGTAGGCCTAGAACCATCAAACCTGTCATTTGATGCGTCTTAGGGTTAAAGTGTGTCACGAAATAAAACTAGGTCATATTGACCTCAATTAAGAATGATGTGGTCAAATACAGTAAAACACTGTCCACCTTTGACTTTGATACTGTGAGGTATAAAATTATTAAACTTTATCACGTAATGCAACTTACAAATAGGCAGCATTGGCCTGGCCTTTAGAATTATCCAACTTTGATAGTTGATGTGTGAACCTAAAACAAAGCCGTATTGATTTCAATTAAGAATGGTCTAAACGAATACTGCAAAACAACACTGCCCGGCTCGATCATAAAAGGGGAAGAAGTGTTTCTGCTTAAAGATATAGTTCGCAGTGACTAGAATTCAGAATGCAAAGAGCAAATATAGTAAAACTCTGTGTGGCTCTTAATTTGGAGACGATGAGGCTTAGAGTCGTCATATATTATCACTTGATCTTTCTAAAGGTTTGCCATAACATGAAACCAGACGACAGCAGTAAGGCAGGGTTTATGAGATAACCATTTACGAAATTACATGTATGAGGGCTGTTCGATATGTAATGTGTATTGTGCGATATCTCTAGAGCATTCGACTCAAATACTGGAATGAACATTACATCCCTTCAAAGTACATGTATTCTCCGCGGTTTGAAATACATGATTAATTTCATCTCTGAATCCATTTCTGAAATGCGTCACGGTACGCTGATTTAGGTAGACCTCTGAGGCACTGACTGAAGACTGAGCCAAGAACTTGTCGGGACTTGTGAAGACGACCAGATCAGAACTTTCCAAGTTTTGGAAAACGGAAAAAACTGCATGAGGCTAGATCTGAAGAGTATGGTGAGTGTGGCAAGACGGTAACCTTCTCGACTTCAAACATTGCTTCACAAACTCATACGTATGTGATGGAGCATTATCATGAAGTAGACGAATATACCTAAATCCTGACACAGGGCGTCGTTTATGATCATATTTCTTGAGCTTTTTTAGTATAACATCTCGGTAATATCGACCTGTAACACTTTTGTCCTTTGGCACCGGAATGTGTACGGTTATACCATCACATGAGAAGAATATGCAATAAAGAACCTTCTTTGCGCTTATGGTTCTTTTGGCTACTATAGGCCTTCTACCGTGTTTAGTTAGCCATATTTTGTTTCCAATTTTTCTTACTGTTTCGAAATAGTGAACCCATGTTTCGTCACCAGTAACAATGTTTGCAAATTGTCTTTAATTGGATTTAGGAAGCATTTTGAGCAATTCCCTCGCGGTTTGTACTCGTACCCGTTTTTGGACATCTGTCAATATATGCGGTATCCATCTGGCAGAAATCTTTCGTATTTTCAAAATTCGCTTCAAAATGAAATACACTCGCGATAGCGATATGCCAACAGCTTTGGCAATATCACGAATAGTTTATCTGTCATCACTTTCAATTATTTCCCTGACTTTTGAGACTGTTATAGTCACAGATCGGCCACATTTTGCTGCATCTTTGACGGACTCTGTGTCAGTCAGAAACTTCTTTCTCCACCTACGAACTGTCTCATAAGATACCTTATCAGACCCATAAACTTCCCCTAATTCAGTAAAAATCGGCATTACCGAGTATATAACTTTAATATAAGTTGTAATTTCTTCAATATTCTCAATCCGTTTCTCAACTATTTGTACAACGAGTGGCTCTATTTAAAAGACTAAGTTTAAAACTATGTGGAGCTGAAGGCTCGTGTTTATACCGTTGGGAAGGTATTGAATAGCGCTATGTAAGAGTATCATTATCCACGAAATTGTGCAAAGCGTTATTGCGCTGTGGTATAATACACATTACATATCGAACAGCCTCGTATTTATGACTTGCAGACTTCACCTCCGTACTGTGATCAGTGTTAGATATGATTCAGTCTCAAACATGGTTGTGTTTTATTTTGTTATAATGATCTAGAGTTTGCCAATAATACAACCTGTAATTGGGTTTTCCGATGTCTGACGCGTTTCATACCATTTTGTTTATTTTCACCTTGCATTTGTTAGGCCGTCCATTACATACTGATTTTGAGTACGGGTTACTTCGTTTGCCTGGTCGGGATGTGGGGTTCGCGGCGAGTATGGCCGGTCGGCGGGCGATGCTTTCTCCTCCTGGGCGCCTGATACCACCTTTGGTATGTCCAGAGGTCTGTGTTTGCCCTACTTGTATTTTTGTGGGAGTTGTGAGATTGATCACTGTTCGTTGTCGTCACCTTTTCATTGAGAGTATCTTTCAAAATAGTTGTCTTCTTCAGAACCGAACCCACAACCTCACAACTGGATTTTGAGGAAAACGAGTCTGCGGTCGTTAAGGGAACTATCGAAACGTATTTCTTTGGAAAATAAAATATGCCTTAAATTTATCACGCACATATCAATGCACGTACTAGATTTAGTGGTTTCTGGGACATTGCAAACATAATGTGAAATAAAAACAAAAAAAATTATATTAATTAAAAAAATTATAACTTTAGTATATCAGGTAGGCCCTAACAGTTTATTCTCAAATACATTTAGATCTTAGTTGCAAGTATTCAACTTAAATGATGTACAATGATTGGATTCGATTTCCAGGGTTTAACAGATATGTTGCGTTTATTACTCAGTTTATTATAAAAGGCAATCAATGAACACAATTTGTTTTATTATCAGAATAAGCGTCCTAGCAAAATCATTGATTTCACTTTGGAGATGAGTTTGTATTAGGTTTTATTGAACATCGCGATTTTATACCAACAACAGGCTATGGATCGGAACGATATATTTGTCAGTAAAAGAAAACATTTCTGATAAATGAACATTTTCTTTAATTATTCATTCTGTCCTATTCTAGCAGCAAGGGGGTGGCGGTATTGCCTGTAAATTACAGATAGCAGAATTATGAATGCTATAATATGAAAACTATGTTAACTGTCTTTTACAATTACATGTACTTGATCCACCAGCTAACATGTTTTTCAATTACTTGATCTACGAGCTAACATATTTATCCATACTATCTCATAGCGACATTATGAGTCATTTTTATTTTGGAACAGATTACCTTTACCATTGTTTTGTGACGAGGAGGACATGAGTTTGAGCACCGTTCGTATCTGCATGAAAGCTAAGATGTAAAAATGGGTTTATAGTGACAAAAGATATACCTCATTATTAAGTACACAGTACAAGAGAACTCCTAGACATATTGTCCTTGATATTGTAAGACTTAATGGTACATGTACCTTAAAGGTGCTTATGGAGATTATATGTAACACATTTTGCAATATGAAACTGTGACAACGCTGATAGTCCTTTTTAACACAGTATTTCTAATAATTCTATATCCGACCTTTTGAATTTTACATTCACTGTCCCTTAATGTTACATGTTTTCTCAATTTTTGGACCACATGTACAAATCCGCATTGTCTTGATGAGCAAGAGAATATTTTGGTATATTTCTTACGTGGTCCTTATCCCACCCCTTTCAGTCTGACCTCTATCTCGGGAACCATGAAGTTCACAATTTTGGTTAAAACTTCCATGGCATTACTTAAAATAACTCTGCATTCATATTTCATGCCAGGTGACGATCACGAATGTATTTTTAAATATTGACTATTTGGGTATCAACAGGGCAAGGGCAATGAAATTCATTTTATTGTTTCCACCACCCCTAAAAAGATTTATGACAGTTGTTTTGAGTTAGATATTCTGTTTTTCGAAGGTTTACAACGCACGATGATGGGCACCAATAGCAATCGAACAATGATCAATCTCATAACTCCTATCAAGAATACGAAATCGAAAGTAGGGTAAACAATGACCATGGACATACAATTGGTGGGATCAAGTACCATGGAGGAGTAAGCATCACCTGTCGACTGGTCACATCTGCCATGAGTTCTATATCTTGATCAGGTAAACGGTACGATCTGTAGTCAAAATCAGTTTGTAAAGAACGGCCTATTATTCCTCTTTATAATAGTGTATGTGCTTCTCTGAGATGTTCTGTGGGTATCCGGGTTAGAATAGGTCCTCTACCCCTTGCTTGTCGTAAGAGGCCACTAAATGGGGCGGTCATTCGGATAACACCGTAAAAACTGAGGTCCCGTGTCCCAGCAAATGTGTCACGATAAGGATCCCTGCCTTCTCAAAGGCCATAAGCGCCGAGCATAGGCCTAAATTTTGCAGTTCTTCACCGGTTATTGTAACGTCTCCATATGAGTGAAATATTCTCGAGAGGGACGTTAAACAATGTACAATCAATCAATGCATTTATAGATCATGATCACTGTTAAGATGTGATTATTTAAAAATTAACACTCTTGCATGTATTTATGATCATTGCTATTAAATATAAAATACATGCATAGTAATACATAATATAGCATATATGCTAATAAATGTTACTTGCACCAGTATGAAAGGTGAAGATATCGAACAGTGAGCAATCTCATAACTCCTATCAAGAATACGAAATCGAGAGTAGGGTAAACAAGGACCCTGGACATACGATTGGTGGGATCAGGTATCATGGAGGAGTAAGCATCACCTGTCGACTGGACACATCTGCCTCGAGTTCTATATCTTGATCAGGTAAACGGTACAATCCGTAGTCAAAATCAGTTTGTAAAGAACGGCTTAATTATTCCTCTTTGTGATGGTGTATATGCTTTTTCATTTATAGCTCATGATCTCTGAGTAGATATGGTCAATCTTTTTTTCATAACTCATACATGCATTTTTAATCATTGCTAATGAATATGAAATACATGCATAGTAATACATAATATAGCATATGAAAGAATTCAGATCGCATACACTATATGGAAAACGTGAATTAAAGTATTTCTAAGCCCGTTGGATTTCGACACATTGAGGTTCGACTGTATGTATTCAACGTGTCATTGCTATCTAACGTGAGTCGTCCCATAATGACAACGAAATGTTCTTTGTTTGCATTTATCAAGTTTTAATGTAAAGTTTCACAAAAACAATAGTACATGTACCATTGTATCATAGTAGTAAAGTACTTAAGATAAACTCTCCATTGTATCATAGTAGTAAAGTACTTAAGATAAACTCTCCTCAATCTCATATCACTGTTAACAAAAGCCCTATCCCAGCTCCAACGTCACTGGTAATGCCGTTTATACAAATATGTTATAATATTTTACCTGAATCAAATTCAATGATTAATTTTCTTGTAACCTATTTAATGATTTTTCCCGTCAAAAATCAATCACGAAGCTCAGCTCCGTTCCGGCAATAATCTACTACGCGCAGACGTGAAGACAGGCATGTATGTCTCTGGTGAGGATAATTTTATAATTGATTAGTACAATAATAAACAGGCCATCTCAATCTCTCGTGAATGTAATTTGAAACGTTAATCTGTAGCATATTGTAATTGTTAGAAATTAATTTTTTGATTACGTATGAATGAATTAATGAAATCTTTTGTTTTAATCCTCTCACACGCATGAAGTACCCGGATGTTTTGAAGGGTATCGAAATTCTGATTCGAAAAGAGAGTTTTTGCGAAAACGGGAACGGGATATGAACGATTAAACGCGATTGTCAAGAAAACAAGTGATTTATCAACTTCATTACCGACGTCTAGTAAATAAAACATGAATGATAATTGCGTTCAAAAACAGTACTCAAAGGCGGACTGTAGGGAATGGAATATCCGGGGGAACTTAATGTTTCGCATCTTTCTAAATACAATGTTCCTAATATGTACATACATGTTCAATTACAGTAGTTTCAGGGCCGTAACTGCCGATGAGGCAGACGAGGCAACTGCCTCGTCTGATTTTTTGGCAAAAAAGAAAATAAAATTATATAAATGTTATATTATAGGATATATGTTTAAAATGAAGACAAGCACCTTTGTCTTTGACACCATATTACGATTCTTTACATAGTACAAATGAAACACAAACATGATAAATTGGGATTTAAAAAGTGTCATTTTCAGTCGTAAAGTCAATCGGCGGCCCCCAATCCCCTGCCTCCCCTGATTTAGAACCCTACTTACGGCCCTGAGTTTATCATTGGCATCCATATTTCAGGAAAGATAAATCGAGTTATGGTATTTTACTGACGTCAAAATTTAGCAGAATTACTCATTGTAATTAAAAGGGAAAATAAATCATCTTTAACAGACATATTTCCGCAAGATAAATTACTTTTCATCATCATGCATGTTGATATTTCTGATAGCTATTGAAAAAGCAACGTACTCTGTCATTAAAATAAAAAAAACTTATATTCATACTAGAAATCGAAAAACGTTTTAGTAGATTATTTTCAATATGGAATGCAGATACAATGGTTTAGATCATTAAGATGGCCTTGATATTGCTATATCCGTATGTCGTAAACTTTTGAACAATTTGAACTTCTTATGAAATCCTACTGGCAATATTTTTACGTCCATCTTTTGGAATGACGTATCATGGTACAGCGTTGTATGTACGTACGTCTGCTCGTTTGTGTTCTTGGGGGTTCTCTCTCTCTCTCTCTCTCTCTCTCTCTCTCTCTCTCTCTCTCTCTCTCTCTTTTTCATTTCTCAGTCACATATCAAGTGGAAACTTGCTGTTTAGCTTCTTTGTGGGGCACTCTAGATCATGTTGTAATAATGATCCACCTCTCTTGCAGTAGTTTTACTCCTTCATTGGAAAATTAATATTAGGTATGTGGAAGGTACATTTGCTCCTTCTTATTTTACAGAGTTTGTATGGATTTTGGAGATGTGTATGTGGCAATGATTTTGATTTTCCTTAATTGTTGAGAAAATTACAGGTTGTTGATCTAAGTCAGTTTTCAGAACATGAAGAGTGCATGATTTGTCCGTCTGCCTCCTCCCACATTTCAAATGAGGACCTTATTTTACAGAGTGATTGTATGGGTAATGGAGATTTTGATTTTCCAAAACAAAAATATATAGATTGCTAAAGTTAATAAGTTTTGAGGAAATATTACAATGTGAGTACATGGTTTGCTCACTCCTCACACACTGCAATCTAAACAATTTGAAGATGTGTATATTGCACAATTTTGATTCCCTTCAGTTTTTCGGGTTTTACTGCTTTTCAATGGCTTTAAGATACTTATGATTGAAATACCTATGATAATAGTATACCTGAGATAGAAAGCATTTACCCTTGTTGAGCATAGATATGCAAAAACGAAAGTGATACATGTAAATTAATTACATACAGGTTACTTATTAATTTGGTCAAAACCATACGATATCACCAATTTAACTAACAAGTCAGACAGACAGTGGTTTTTGTTCGTAAACGTAGTACTAAAAATTGATTCACAATCGGGGGCCTTGGATATTATCAGATATTGATATATTTTTCTTACAGGTTTCTCAATATATGAACATTTTTCAGATAAGAAGCATGGTGTTTTGTCCTTAGAAATGTATTGTACTGAAGTATAAACGAAATCGATTAACTAACATCGGTTTAGATAATATTATATCTTACATTGTAACCATGCCACTATCTTTTTTAAGGATGCGAGAACTTAAAAGGAATGTCCGACAGATAATGTGGACATAATTGACTGAAGTGGGTGTTATTCATCATGCATGGCTTGCAATCATTTGAAATGGTGGGAGGATACTTTATGGCCATTGAAATTTCCTAATATAATTTTTAAAAGAATTCGTTCATTTTAATTGTTATGGTTGTTCATTATATATTTATAAAACAATCAGTATTCATTTTGGTATTATTTTGACAGTCGTGTTCTTTTAATTGATTCAACTCTTTTGAAAGCGCAGAAATCGCAAATTGAGTGGGTATCAACTGAGGTGTGATTTATCGTGATGTTAATTCTTACGCAATGTCATATTGTGTCAAGATAATTCGTTATCACTTTCCACACGGCATAGAGAGAAATATACTTTTTGGGCTTCTTACGCACTAGGCTCTCTGTCACGAATCGTTGAGAAGAATTCCGCACAGAAGTAAGCCATTGCAAAGAACCCCGGCTTATACTTATACATGTTGATATCCAATCTATCAAAGAACCCCGGCTTATACTTATACATGTTGATATCCAATCTATCAAAGAACCCCGGCTTATACTTATACATGTTGATATCCAATCTACCACAATAAAGCTAGAAGTCAAAACATTTGTGATTTGACTTTGTTATTATTTTTATATGATCTTGTGCTTTCCCGAAATTCTTATCGGGTGTTGACTTGCATACCTGTAGGATTTAAAAGGTAAATATTTGAGAGAATACTGGAAATTTATTAAGAAACTTAAATTAGTATCCTTTATCTTTATTAGGTCGCCTGAGTCTTGAGTCTTGGGTTTGACACGGTGCCGGGACTGAGATTTGAACCCGGAACTTTCCGGTTCATGAATTAGCTTTCTCTCGGAATGGTAATCTTGTTTTATTTTGAATTATTCTAACCGTTTCCGTAACAAAGAATACATGACATCCGTTGCCCCCAACTTTCACCCAATACTCTCTTGCCGGGGAATTGAATTTGGGGCACATGTCTACACTTTGCAGAAATCTATGATTAGAGAAGTGGTTGGTTGATTATATATTGTTTAAAGTCCTGCTCCGGAATATGAGATGTCTGGTGAAGAGAAGTGCATTATATAGAGCGATCCTTTCATTTTGCTAAAACCATTATTTCTAATATGGGAACTTAGAATTCCTTTTTTCTGGAAATAAAACCCAATTCCTACAGTCTGAATATATCGGAAGTTGGCATATATAAGTAGCTTCTGCCCTCTCCAAAGATGCTACACGAGAAATGAAAACCTGCATGTTATTACATGTTCATAACAGTAATAAATTTATCACTTTACGATCTCCAACTGATAAATCAAAAGGTGAAGATAACGAACAGTGATCAATCTCACAGCTCCCATAAAGAATACAAAATTGAGAGTTGGGCAGACATACCAGCGGTCGGATCAGGTTCCTATTAGGAGTAAACACCCACCGTGAGCCTTATATCTCCCTATATCAGGTAAACGGAGTAATCCGTAGTCAAAATCAGTGTGCAAAGAACAGCCTAACAATTGTTATGAAACACGTCAGACAGCATTGGACCCAATGACAGGTTGTATTGGTAAATTAGATCGTTTTAACAACCATAGAATTTGCGAAGCGCTGACTTTAAAGGAGACTGTTAAAACCCCTGTAACATCGACTTATTTGTCAGTAGCCTGTCTCAATTTGACAACTGTACACAGAACAGACTCTTGCATATCGAATCAGTTGAGAGATATAAACAAAATATGCATGTGATAATGGAATATTGCTACATGAATATGGGAAATTGACGATTGAGATGCTAAAGTCATCCCGTTTGTCATATAGTTGAGTTTGTAGTTTGCCGTTAATATCTATGTTCAATAAAACGGCAAACTACAAACGCAACTATATGACAAACGGGATGACTTTAGCATCTCAATCGTCAAAGTACGAAGCAGAGGTGGAAGGCTCTATGGTGACTTATTTCGAGCTCACTGGGATATTTCGAATCGGCATATGAATGAAAATGATTATTGTTAATAGATAAGACGTCGTCGATATATCTGAATGTCGAGTTGAAGGCCACAGCAAAGGATTTTATTTTCTTGTAAAGGATTTTAATAGATTCTGTTGCGTAAGAATATATAAAAACAGGTCAGCTAATAAAGGATCACAATTCGTGGACATGCGAATTCCAACAGACTGTTGGAAGACCTGATCACCAATGACAATGACTATACTTTCAGTTAGATACCACAGTATTGGATGAACGAATTTCCGACTCATACAAACGTACAACCTGTCCATGAAATCGGATTAGTAATTCATATGAGGGCACCAAATGTCAATCCGAGGGTAAAGAGGATAGTTCTAGAGAAAGGGGGGGGGGATAATGCGAGGGAAAGGAGGAGAGTGCGAGGGTTGTTTGTTTGTTTGTTTGTTTGCTTTACTCCCTTATTGAGACGTCACTAGTTGTTGGTGAAGTACTACAAATTTAGATCCATGTTTAGCGCTCAGGGCCGTATCAGTGAGGGTTCTGTAAGGTACATGTACCAATGCTTGCTGCCACACGGCATCTCCGTTGTTAAGATTATATCCAAAAGACCCGTGATTCTCAATTCTAAATGCAAAGCGTTTGGCAAAGGAGTAATCACTATCTAAATTTACGTCTCAGGTTTGACGCGACTGTGGCACAAGCTGGGCTCGAACTCACGACCTCACAGTTACGAAGGAGTATAGTCCAAGGGAAGGAAGAGTGACCCGAGAGAAGGAAGGATAGTCTAAGGATATGGATTGGTAAACCATGTACACAGACTGCCAATCGGGGAGAATGGATGACCATGATGATGATGATCAGCGCGTACATATTGTCAAACCCTTTGAAGGAATTGGTTACTAGCGACTCTGATTGCTCGTTTAATATTACTTTTCATTATCTTCAAGAGTGTGCCTTCGTGGCTTTCATAGATGTTTAAAATTTTTATCAGAAATCAAGCATCTATCCATATACTATGTTTAAATAGAATTAGTATAGCAGTAGTTCGAGTTCAGGTGCAATTCATTTCATTTCAGTACCATTATTTCACACTTTAGTTGTTCTGTGAAGCATTTTTGTCTGTGAAGGAAATAAATTTCTGTACGATTTAACCTATAACGACAGTAAATTGCAAGATTTGGTGATATTCTCGATATGGCAGGCAGGTGTCTGTGGTTTTAATGTGATTCATAATTTTCAGAATTTATTGGTCATTTTCAAAAGTAATATATTCCAACATTTTTCTTTATAAAAATATGTTGATGACAGTTGAATTGACAAATACTGGATTCTGTTTACTGATGTTGATATTCATTGGTGCAGTTTAGAAATTATGCTTAGCCACTTTGTCTTGGGCTGAATGTTTCACAGAAACAACATTCCGACAAGAAACAATGAAAACTGGTAATGAACATAACTGTCAGCAGAAGTAGAGTTATTGTTGTTGTGAACATTAATTTTGTACTTTGAAAAATTTTATTGCCCTCCTACATCTTTTTTCCCCATTTTAATTAGGAAAATATCAAATTTAGCCAAATTTCCAAACTTGATAAGTCTGCAGACCATAATCGTCATTAAGCGGTGATACGTGTATCGTATTGACTTTTGAGTATCCGCACTGGCCACGATAGACAAAAGGGGGTCTTCTAAAGGATGGAAAAGAAACAACTGTTTCTGTCAAGTGCTAAATCTATAGGATCGTAATTTGAATACTTGTAGATTAATTGGGGGTTTTTTTTTATCAAGGCAAACGAATTTCATTTAGAAATAATCTTGTAAATGTTTGAATCACAGATTTTCCTTAAACATGATTTTTTTTTTCGATGTAATTTCAAAGTTCACATGTCTATTATTCTGAAGACTATAATCGTCTCTGTCTATTCCATGGCATTTCGAATCAACCCGTCTTGGCCGCGATCGATGAAATGGGTCTTTTAAAGGTTGGAAACGAAATGAAGATTTTCAGTAAAATGCGAAATCTATAGGATCCTAATTTGAATGCTTGCACATAGAGATTGATGGCTTCATATCTAGACAAATAAATTTCATTTGGAATAATCTTGTAAATGCAAAGAAATGTAAAGTTTGCGAAAAAGTGAATCTCAGAATTCCCTTGAAGAAGAACATGATTTCATAAATTTTATTAAATAAACTTGATGTGTTCTAATAGAATACTGTATTACTGCTAATAAGGGATACTTCTAAACGATAGTCAATTGTCTAGGTTTATCATGCATGGATTGTGGAAGCTTGGACATGGCACAATAATTAATTGAGCATCTTACCCCGTTTGTCATGAAGTTGAGTCGTTAGTTGTTTGTTAGCATGTAAAACTTATACGGTACCAATTTTGATGCACCAGATGCGCATTTCGACAAATAATGTCTCTTCAGTGATGCTCAACCGAAATGTTTGAAATCCGAAATATCTATGAAGTTTTAGAGTTAAATATAGCCAAAAAACAGCGTGCCAAAAAAGTGGAGCCAAATTCGTCCAAGGATAAGAGCTATGCATGAGGGAGATAATCCTTAATTTTGAAATGAATTTCTAAATTTTATAACATTATAATTCTATGTTCAATAAAATATCAAAGTACGAAGCAGATGTGAAAGACTCTATGTTGTTCTCTGGGGTATATCGAATCGACATGTGCATGGAATTGATTATTGTTGATAAATGTAATAGCTTGATTATTTTCATTGCAGTGTTAATTTCGCAGTTTTGATTAACATTAACATTAGCACAGAATACACTGCAGTGAATATAAGACTGAATACAATATATGTTTGTTCTTTGGGACACACGAAGTACGATAAAGAGAAAATGGTGAATCAATGTGGGTTATGTATCTGTAAAGAGAAGTTTAAAATTTCAGACACTATGACCTGTTTTGAGAACAATAGTTAGTCTTGTTATGATATGAAGGCTGCAATATGAACACACTACACCCAAATGTTACGTTGTGATTTTGACTATTTGTTTAGGATGCGCTGTATCGATGTAAAAGTTTTCGATGTATTCGAAATAATCTATATATACAATTCAAAGGTTGTTTTATCAATTTGACATAAAGTGTGTAAAAAATAAACATACACAAAAGAACAAAAGAAAAATCTTCCAGAGATTAGAAAAATAAATAACATTAATATTTATCGGGTGTCTTTATCACATTCTGGGACATCTCCTCATGTATACAGGAAACTCTGTTACAGAACTAGTAGTGGTAATAACAGGCAAAGGACTCACAAGTATGAATGAAACAGGCAATGAATCTATTAAAAAGACGAATTATAAATATAAAAAGAGTAGGCTATTTTAAAAACATTAAAAGAAACGAACAGATTCAGTGAATTTATGAATATATTATGAAATGAATATATTAATTACATTTGTGTTTTTAAGGGAGACATTTAACGAAGACTCTTCCTGTGAAATATTAGTGCTAAATCACAATATTAAAGATGTCATCCAAACAGACAATTGGTTTTCCTTATATCGTCTGCTTACCTTACCTTTTGACTTTCAGATTAAAGATTTTCATTACTGAATCCTAAGGTTAATTGCTACACCAAATTTTATTTAATATCTTGATTAAAAATCATATGGAGTATGATTTCACCATCGAAAGAGTAATACAAGCTCTCAATTATTTCATATGATCTTTTTAGGGGTTGGTTGGTTTAGGTTTTTTATCCTATTAACAGAAAAGGTATTTTGTTTACAAATGGGAATTTTTTAGACTCCCATTTCGTTCTGATTTGATGCACGGTATGGATTTCTATCAAATCATTCCTAGGAGACTCATATAGACGTTCTGAATTATTTTTTTAGATGAAAAATGACCCCTGGGTCAGGGTTTCAGTTCCAGTTTAGGGAAGATAGATCATATGGTAAAAATGCATTCAATCATTAAATATATAATGTATATTCTCCAGCACAAAAACTGAGGACATAGTTATAATGGGAATGGAGGCCTCTGCGAAAATTGTGAAATCATAACTCCTGTGTTAGTGGTTGCAGGGTGGGGTTTTATGGTTCATAAACTGATAATGTATTTCTAAATACTTCTCCCTCCTATACATCTACAATATGTTCCTCATACTTTTCCCAATGGTTGCTTACGTCCGAACAATGTGTCACAACCCTGACTCAAATTGTTACAAATAACAAATTATGGTTTATGCTATATACTGAACGTATTTCTGCAAAAATGCATGTATTCATTCTTCCTCTACACGTGCCTCCTGCAAGACTTACACGTTTTTGTTTTACGTTCCTTCCTGAATTTTCACTCATATTGACCAGATATAGGTACATGTAAAGTGCCATAAAGTGTAGCGCTCAGGGTCGCGGTGTTCACTGGGGGTACTCTTGTCGCGACATGGGACCCAGGGTTTTAAAGTCTCACCTGAAAGACCCACACCTCTCACTTCTAAATGTTGAGCGTTTGGCGAATGGGCAGTCACGACCCAGTTTTATGTCTTTGGTCGGACATGGTCAAGGCACGATAAGAAAACTAACCGACGACCACCCGGTCACGAAACGAACGCTCTAACTAAAAAGCCACAGCGATCAAAAAGACGTACTCAACGGCAAGCTAACAGCTCAATGCAACTTTATGACAAACAGGATGAATTCAGCTCCTCCATCGTCAACTTCCCATATTTATGAAGCAATATTCCATTATCACCTGCAATATGCAGGTATTCATGTCTCTCAACTCGATACGCAAGAGCTCTGCGTACGTCAGTTTTTAAATCGAGGCAGGCTACTGAAAAATAAGTTGATGTCACAGCACCAGTCTCTTTTAAAATCAGCATTTCACAAATTCTATGGTCGTTATAACGATCTAGTTTACCAATACAACCTGGCATTTGGTCAAATGCTGTTTGATGTGTTTCATACCAATTGTTAGGCCGTTCTTTACACACTGACTTTGACTACGGGTTACTTTGTTTACCTAATATAGGACCCATGGCGGGTGTGACCGGTAGACAGGTTCCTCCTAGGTACATAATCTCACCTCTGGTATGTCCAGGAGTCCGTGTTTGCTCTACTCTTAATTTTGTATTTTTGTGGGAGTTGAGATTGATCACCGTTTGTTATCTTCACATTTTCATGTATATACTTGTAGATGAAACTTATGAAGGGCTCTATCCAATTTGAGTAGGTTTTAAAACTCGACTTGTAACAGATATACAATTGTCGAAACATGAATAAAGAAGGCCGAAACATGAATGGTAAATAAAGGAGGCAGAAACATGAATGGTAAATAAAGGAGGCAGAAACAGGGTTTTGAGTTATGGAGGATCGGCGGTTTACTTTTTTGCACTTTAAAAATTGTGTCCACTAAGTTGTCATACAATTCAATTTGATAGTCATACAATGTCATAGAATGTACGGTAGTTTGTAGATAATTGACAGAGCACACATTTTCCTCCATTTTCTGACAAATTGCCTCATTTCGAGTTTACTCTTCTGAGACCTTTTAGCGATGAATTAGTATTTCTTCAAGTTTAATTTTTTATATGCAGGTAATAAGATTTATAACCATTACAATTTTAAGAACAAATCATCGCCAGTGTTGTTTAATGGGATGGTAGCGCTCATTTGTTTTATTAACATTTGGAATACATTTACGCACAGTATTACTAACATTGATATACATGTAGTTGAAACTGAGCGTTTAAAACAATTCTGTCGTCAATTAAATGTCTTCGCAGTCTCTACATACTTCTTAATGTAATGTCCATGAAATATAATATTACCAAAAAACATAGTCCAAAAACGTCGATTTCCTGAAAATAAAATGGGCGATTGTGATAACCTTTAGGCGTTGTTTAATAATCATAATTCAAATATTTTCATAAAGTTTTTTGCACTCCCGATCCCCCTTGATAACCGGTAGCTGTATCTACGACAGCAGTCATTTTTCATACATGTAAGCATGCATATGGTTAAAGGTTTATACAAATCTTGTATATTACCCTAGTGTAAATGTAATGTTACTAACGCATTAGATTCTTAAGTGTTAAACCATTTTGATTACTGTTGGTATGCATACACCTTTATTCTGCAGGGGGGTGCATGAGCGGCAAAACAACGTCATCCTCGCCGTAAACATTTCCTTATTGACTCGAACTTTGCCGAGTACTTAAATTCAGCAAACAAAATATTTCCTTTGCAAACGCTAGTTCGTTGTGGATATTTAAAAATGTACTCTTGCAATCACATTGTATCAATAAAACTCTGCAATTTGTGAACTCCAACGAGTTGATATCGATTTTCGGCCGTGCCTCTATATGACGCGAATTTTGTAACTTAACAAAAAAGTAAATTCATCACTGTCTCCATTTTTTTTTCCATTTCAGATCGAATCGTGCATTATTGGTGTATTTATATTGTAGACATAAAAATATGCGTGTTATTATTTGATGTAATAAAATACACAGTGGAATGATTTTTTCCCCAATGTTTTACATTGTAAATACATTTCTTCAAATTATTCGAAAACTAAGTATTAAGAAATGTTATACAAGACATTTATTACCCATTTCAAACGTAATAACAAATTCATAATGCAGTTACAACCGATTTTTATGGCGCTTTTCTGACGTATAAAACGTCCGAGATATATATGCTATGAATTTTTCAAGTTTGTGGTGGCATTTGATAAAATGTGCAATGAGGTGAGTGCAATGTGCTTGTACCGTAAAGGTTGGGAACTTGTCAAGAAATGGAATAAGGAATTTGATTAAATATTTAGTTGATTTAACCACAGATGCCGAAAGGAGTAAACCAGTGGTGACCAATATCATTTATTTCATTTTTGATATTTGAGCTTGCGTGCGTATTCAATACAGGCATTCGTCACTTGCTACGCAAATTTAACGATTTATGTTGAAGAATCACTACATGCGAGATTCATAAAAGGATGAATCAGTTTAGTATGGCAACTGCGGACAGTAATTACATGTATATTGTAAATAAAAGTTACCTATAATTCCCCAAATACATAATTGTATAGAATTCATTGCCATATGAATCCATTGTAGAAAATGAATTCAATATTCAAAACTACCTATAATTCCTCATAACTATATAAAATTCATTGCCATATGAATCCATTGTAGAAAATGAATTAGATATTCAAAACTACCTATAATTCCTCATAACTATATAAAATTCATTGCCATATGAATCCATTGTAGAAAATGAATTCAATATTCAAAACTACCTATAATTCCTCATAACTATATAAAATTTATTGCCATATGAATCCATTGTAGAAAATGAATTAGATATTTGGCGTATTTTATTACCTCATACATGTAATTTACACAGACATTTTTACTTTTAGCATTATCATTCTAATCCTTCCGAGATTTAAGACCAGAGAATTTGATTTGGTATATCGCTCACTTTAACTCTGGTAAAAACTTTTGAATTATACAAAAGAGAGACCTAAAAATGAAATGAAAGAAATGCTCCATGTTACTTTATTGTTAACGTTCAAGGTAATTCGCCAAGGTCAAATCCAGCACATTAGAATATTTGGCCACACTTGAGGGGGGTGAGGGGGGGGGGGGGGAGTATAACATTGAGTGCCACCCCAAAGGGATTTATAAAGAAATGACTATATGTTACACATATGGTATCTGTAGAAATTACTTCGAGATAGATAGATAAAGAGAGAGAGAAAAGAACGTAAATGAAAAGAAACGCATGTTTCACAATCTCAAGTTACATTATTGGTTTATATGGGATTCTGACGGAATTGCACGAGAATGTTTTTGTTGAGTAGTGGATTAAAACATGAAAATGAATTGAGGACGAACCATGGGTAGTAGAAATCAGATAAGTCATTAACGCAATTGTAATTTGACTGTTTACAGCTGAAATGGAATCTGGGAAGAGTAAGATATTAAAACGAGAGTTGTTTTTATATATATATATATATATATATATATATATATATATATATATATAAGCAGTATTTGCCTTAATGAAACATAAACGAAACTCAAACCCCGAATAAGCACTATACAGAAAATTGGTTTCTTGATATTCAAAATATCATCGAATAAAATTGAATATTCAGGAGGAAATGCAGTGTTTTTCAATATTTTCTCACAAATTCATAATAGGATATTGAAGAACAAAATATCATCGTATTCTGTACAGCGCATTGTATTTCAATAAGTGATCGCCTTTGTAACTGTCCATGAGACTATATAAAGACATGCATCAAATGTTACATTCTTATTTCGACAAAATGTTATGTTGTCGCTCTAATGAATAAAATAGAGTAAAGATATTACGCTATTTTAATTAGTTTTGTGAATGCTTTATCAGACATGAATTATACAATAAACCATATCTGGCGATATTTTATAACACAGGAGTTATGAAATGAAAAGATAGCTTAGAAGCATGATAAATGTTATGTATACATATAAAAGTTTAGATGTCATTTATTAAAATAAGCCGAATTAACCTGAATGTAACCGTTATTTCCCACAGCTTCTGTAATTCAGAATGTCGAGATGGCGACTGTCACGTTTGTTACTTGTACTAGGGTATTTTAGTTTCTATCGTCACCTGCCAGTAAACATCAACTTCAAAATCTTTATCTAGTCAACAAGCCTACAATGTCACGAAATGGTCGCGCTTAATTGGTTTACTAATTACTAAATGATTTCTTCATTTCTTACCGATGACATCAATTATACGGTTTTATTGACTTTTAGTGAATATCCCACTTCTGGATGGAAGCTTTGGACGAAATATCTATCCTTATTTATTCTATGACGAAAGGAAAGCATTTCCCTCCGGACAGAAATTCTGTCCACACCACAATTTTAGTGCTGAATTGACATAAACTGACTAAAATGAACACGTTCGCACAGGTTCAGCCGTTTAAATGACACAAATATGTCCAGGAGTGGGATATTAAGTTTTGCATTCTATACGAGGCATGTCCAAATAAATTGATTTTGTTTCATTTTAGCTATAGCCATGACTAGATACAATTGATTCCTATCATGCTCTAGATAACACTTTTATGATCATCATGAATATAGATATGAAAATGACATACTCCTACTGTCCATATGTACATCTCTTCAATCATCAAGTAAGTAAGCCATATGCTCTATATCAATATATACCTGTACAAGACCCACTTTACATGAATCTGTAGAAAAGCCAAACAGTTCACTGTAGAAGAGTTAGAGATTATGAAGAAGACATTTTTTCTGCAGTACGTGGGATTTCAAAGTTGCAGGATTGCTAAACAAAAATCTGTTCTTGCCAGAAGTGAAGCAGATCTTGTTATTAACATATACACTGTATATATAATACAAGGTAGTAAAGGAAATCTCTATCCCTGTTACAAACCTACATTTCATGGACAAAATCTTACTGACAAATTCCCTTTTCAAGAATCATGTTAAGAGATAGTCTAAAAAGAACATCATCAATAATTTTATTTAAGTAATTTTCCATGAATTCGGGAAAATTTGATTTTGTTGAACATGGTACACTCCTGTGAGGAGGTTTGGCCTGTAATGTTCTCATCAAGTATCACCAGATATGAATTTCATTCTGGACATAATGTCCGCCAGACTCCTATAAAAAAAAAAACCAGCAATCCGGCGAGACGGGAAACTGAGCGTGTCCACAGTCACGTCGACTTCAACACAGACATGTTTTATATTTCTGTCAGAATTTATTGTCGTTAATTCAAAGAGGAGAAAGATCCGCGGTTATGCAAGGGTCAGCTTTCGGTGCCCCACCTTCGGTGAATTGAGTGAAAGCGCGTGCGTTCAGTGTCCTATTCGACTTTGAAGACGATATCGCTGAGGACTTCCCTCATTGGCATGCGTGTTGACTGTTTGATAGGTCTTGTAATTGCATTCTTTAAAGAATCGAATTACTAGAACATGAGTCAAAAGATCTACAAAAGTTTGTAACAGGTATATCTCAAAGTCAGTCATTAATAGTATATTTACCTAATTTGATTTTAACGGATTGTATGTTGATTGAATTATTAGACCTTGACATAATGTAACACGGTAAATAGATAAATCAGAAAATGACATGTAAATAAATTAACAACTAAAATAAATGCTTAAAGGTTATTTTTAAAATAAGCCCCTTTCGCTAAAAACAAAACTGCTATGTCTTATCATTTTTTTTTTAAAATTGCCAATAAACTCATAAACGCTTGCTTCAGAGTTACTGCTTGCACCTTTAATATTGTTTCATATGTGAGGTGAAGTCCGTAAGCTCTAATAGAATCTTACTTGATTAGTAAATATTGTAAAATTAATTAAAAACGTTTCCGAAAAACTACCCTGAAATAGCAAAAATGTGAGTAAAGTGGCGAATCTAAGCCAGTTTTCTTCACTCTTTGTTTAAATGACAACTTAAGATAATGCGATATGAAGTTAATCCGTTGTTTATCGATTCTTGATTTTGATCTTATAGAAGAAATAAGTTTTGATAATTGTTGAATAAAAACAAATATGCCTGTTCGTTTCTACAATCCGTGATTTTAGTCTTGAATTAGCTTAATGTAAATTTCCAGAACGTCGCGAAGCATCGCGCATTTTCGGGCCTTTCCGGCAAGCCGAGAACTTGCAATTGGTTTACAACATGATCAGCATTTTGTTTTGACTAGGCCTATATTTATCATTTTATGAAGATTTATAATTATATTACTTATATACATCTCATTCAACGAAGATCACCCCCCCTTCCCGAGACCAACGATCTGACACATAGATGATTTTTTAAATACGATATTCATCTGATATTTTCGATGTACTTAATTTTTACATGATTATAGAAGTCACTGTTACAGCTAGCTTTTTGTAATAATTTATTAACAGTTTGTAATATGTACAAACACATGGATAAACACATAAAAAGTTGTTTTTTGGGGGTTTCTTTGTGATGACATAAATAAGTAAGTAATAAGTCGAAAACTGTTCAATATGGCAGATATCGAATGGTCCGGGACTGTTCTGGGAAGTTTGCACCTTATATAACTTAAAACATTTTACCGAAATGAGGTTGTACACTACATGACAATGCTCAAGAAATCAGACAACTGTTTATAGTATAGCAGTTTTTCTGTTTGTCATTCCAGTGGAGGAGAGGGGCTTCGGGGGTTAGAACATTTTGCTTAATAGGGGTAAAAATCACGCATTTTGAATGTGCCCCCCCCCCCTTTTGAAAACCAAAATTAATGGTAGAAACCCCCCCCCCCTTTCAAAAATTCCTGGATCCACCCTTCCATTCATATAGTGCATTATGTTTTCGATTATTGCGTTTGACGTGTACTCATAATTTTACCCTTAAATTGTCGCACTGGACAAAAGCTACCATTATAAACACATTCACAATACTGAGTTTCAAAATTTGAAATTATGAACGACCGTTCATTTTGTCTTTGGTCAACTATTCGGCATGACGGATTACAATTACATTCGTAAAATCATAACCTAATTTTTGATACGGAGAGAGATCATTTATGTTACATATTTTGTATTGCTAAAAGGAGTTATGAGATTGATCACTGTTTGTTATCTTCACCTTACATAAGGAACATTTAATTTGGAGCTCCAAGTGACTTCCTAATCATTAAGTTTTATTTACTGTGTATGATGTCAAAATATGTAACATAACTAATGCACGCAATTATTCAGAAATTGTTCTTAAATTCATTTAAATTAAAGATATCGTTCATTCCATTCATGTGCACAACAATTCAAACATGCATTAAAAAGTCCTTCGTCTGGTTGTGATTTCCCGCTCTTGCGTGGGATATCTAGTATATGTGTACATGTAGCTCTATTACATACAGGTATGAATGCGATTCCGTACAGAGTCCATTCGCGGAAAAATTATTTGTAATTCAAAATACGTATAGCTTTGGTAATATTATTATAGATGCAGTTTTATACCATAAAAATAAATCAATAAAAAATGAAATAAAAAGCCGTCTGACCAATTATAGAATGACCTTGGATTAGAAGTTTGAATGACCTTGGATTAAACGTTTCTCCGACATCCGCTACCTCACGCTACTTTAAGGCGGGCAATTACGTAGTCTAATCATAGCCCGTTACAATATAATTATTTTTTCCGGTGCTCCTGAACGCGTTTCATAATAATCGCTCCCCCCACGGGATGCACGGTGCTACTTTCAGATCACTAACAGTCACTTCTAGCACTCTGGGCTACAGAATCTATAAAGTGAATACATGAGACGGACAGTCCTATTCATTTACCACAAGTATGGTCAAACATGGTTAAAGTGGCTATTAGTCTTCATAATTATATCTATGTCTGGATTAAATGAAATGGTTATCACAATTTCAAGCATCATGCAATATTACGAAACTTTTTTTTGAACTGGAAATAATGGTCAAGATGCAATTGTATGAATTAGGGTCCGATATACATGTATGTAGTAAGTGTTGTTAGCATAAAATCACTATTAATCAATTTGCAGAATAATTACCATTTTTTGTCAATGACACAGTGTACATGTATCACCAGATCTGATGAACCAAGAATAATCGTTTTTTATCGTTGTATGATAATTGAATCAAATATTTTACAGTCTATATTTGATGGATAAATCTAAGTTTCATATGATATTTTTCTCTTTTAAAAATAGAGACCCCACCGTTTCGTTCTGAATTCTAAAATTGATATTTTGAATACTAACGTCCAACAAAGGAGGAGCGGGAAGGGCATTTTCTAGCAATATTGTAGACAGTACATGGAATTGCGTGCTTGACATTTAAAAAAAAAAATCAAAAGCTTTTAGGAAAAGTACTTTCAATTATTTTCATAAAATTCTATTAAGATATCCCATATCTTAAACTGATGGAATTTAAACACTGACAACGAACTCGTTATCCACTGAAAATGTGCACCTTAATAGCTTGTCGCTCATATTGTAAATATGACGATAGGGAAGATAGATTAACCAATGTAGATTGGAAGGAAGGTATTGTTACGTCAGTACTGGTCAGGGTCGAACGTCAAAGAGGGGACGTCTCCCGGGGGACATATAGTAGTTATTTGTTCCACATCAGAGTCTGAAAAGCGAAGTATAATTGACATTGGTAAGAAAGTAAAAATATTTAGACTATTTTAAAAATAACATAAAAGTTCATGACGTTCTTCTGATGTGTGAAATATCCGTCACATAATCTGCCCTTTGAGGCTCATTGTCCGTCAATGGCGGTCACAGGAGAATACACGTCAATGGTAACGTAAACATCTTGCAGTTCATTTATCAATAAATTTTGAAATTCTATTTGTATTTAAGGTTGCTCCGGCAAAATATTGTTTAAAATAATTGATCTTTTGTTCAAAATAAATAATCTTTTGGACATAGATATTAATCAGTACATGCTAAGAGTTCAACAGAGTGCAGTGTTGTATCCTATCAGGCTTCATTGGTGACCATAATCTGAAATTTTCCTATTCTAAACCTTTTCATATTTCCGATCTAAATTAATAAACGGTGCATTGAACATTATATCTGGTACATGTATGATTCCCTATTCCAATAAAGGATGCAAGAGAGTCCTTACTAATCTTTAGCCAAGTAAAAGCAAAATTTTCATTTAGAATGTTTTCGGTTTATAAAAGTACACAACATCGGGATTTATTATATTGCGTGTGTGTGACACGTCGATTTTGTCATTTTGAAATATATTCTTGGCATTGTTCGCATTCTTTAGAATTTAAGCAGTTCTTCTTCGCTAAAGTAATTATAATTGCATACGTTGACAGGCCTTTTTTCTACTTCATATGAAAAAGTAGACCAATGGGTTAAAAGACAAAGCCGTGATTTTTTTTAACGATGGTGATTAATACACATGCAGTTGGCACAAATCAAGAGCCAATATTTCGTCGATGTTTAATGCACGAGCTTTGTACATTCATCAGCCCTTTGGAACGGATACAACAGAATGGTGTTCAAATTCTTTCAGAAAATTTATAGATAAAACAAAGCGAATACTTGTCTAGGCGGTAACGAATTTTTCTATCTCATTGACATTTTAAGAGAGTTAATCAAATTGAAAGTTAAAACAGCTATCTAAAATATTTTAATTCATGTCTGGGTGGCAGCACCGTTTCTTAGCTACAGTGTAGTTGACATTTTTATACTGTTTTAGGAATTTTGATGTATTCGACGAAAGAAGTTACAGTTCTGCATAAAATTATAGTTTTAATTGTTTTTCCAATCAGTTTTGCTGCTTCATTTGTACTCCCCTGTTAACATTTTAAAATGATGAAGTTCATTTTAATTTTATTTCATTTTGTTTTCGGTGTATTTGGCTGTTGTGCTCTCCTGTTCTCATTAGTAATGCCATCCCTGCTTTATTGACATCCATAATTTACTACAGATTTGAAAATTTAATTATTTGGTGAAATTGATGGTTTTGTAATGTAATATTAAATGTAATTGGAGAGATTTATGCCAATTAGTTTTTAAAGCATTTCGTCATTTTCCCTAGACAATCTTACAGTTATAATATGAAATCAACGTTGAATCACTTTGATTCGCGGGAATGTGCATTTGTCCATTAAAAAAATCCGAAAGTTTGTATAGATATCTCAATATAAATGATGCTTTGGATGTAGTTTAATTACTATCTCTCTCTCTCTCTCTCTCTCTCTCTCTCACACACACACACACACACACACTATATATATATATATATATATATACACACACACACACACACACACATTTTATAACTGTCTGAAGAAGCATTAAAGCCGAAAGCGCTAACAGTGAAATGTTATTCGAGTTTTGTGTTTCTTGACTTTTATCATTATATATATATATATATATATATATATATATATATATATATATATAGTATTCAATGTAGAACGACAATATTTTATATAGATCTAGTAAATGGATGATGGGATTTTTGTAATCATGGTATCATTTCGTAGAGTTCATCAAATAATGATATCCACCATTGGAATTTGCAGAATTTTGTTTACTGCTTCATTTCTTTCACCTAGAATTTAACATTGAAGTCTATGAGAAGAGCATTTGTTAAAATATTTTTCAAAGAAATTATATTTTCATACAGATCTCTTCGAAAAAAGCTACCTACACTTTCTCTTTATGAAAATATGAAATAAAATGAATAATTTCTCAGCGACGTTAAGGAAGCATGCATAAATACGAGTGCTGCAAATCAAAGTTGTTGTTTTTTTTTTTTTTTTTTTTTTTTTTTTTTTTTTTTTTTTTTTTTTTACATATACAGATGATTCGGTTTATAAAAATAAAACACAGAGATACATCTATAATTGTACAAATGTTTCAATGTATGAATCAACGCTATCACATGATTACCTAAAATTGGATCATAATGTGCTTTGGATCACGTGACTTGCTAAAATTAGACATACGTTTATCATGCTGAAACGTGCATACTGTAAGGGCAAGACATTGTTATATCAAATAAATTTCAGAAGAATCACTATAAACAAAACCTTCTTCACGGTTTTTTAATGCGAACTCCACAAAATATCCCTTTGCTTACCGAAATAATCAGAAAATACCTACTGTAGTGCACGGGCACTGGAAGTTAATGTCATACTTTCAATATCTGTAGGGTTTCGTTTCATTCCAATGCCGTTCATTCGAAGAAAAGGATGTTTTTACACCTCCAAGTGTTTAAGAATTTCGCTAGACTGTCTTACTTCCCGTTTAATCGCACTGAATTGAAAGGTAAGTTTTGATTGGTCAATAATAAGATTAAAGTCTGAATTGACACAGATATTGAAAGTAAGGCATATGTGAACTATTCATCGCGTCAGGCCGTTTGAGAAACGTCCACAATAACCCAAACCCGAATTTGCCTAAAAAAGAGTGTCCTACCCTTCCTTTTTTATACATGCACATACTATATATTTACGTTAACTTCCAGTGCCCGTGCTGTAGTGGAAATTCTACCTGGTTTCCCCTCCCCCTTTTTCTCATTGATTAGTATGGGTTTACGGCAATTACAAATGCCATCTTCAATTTTCATGCACACAACGATTTGATAAAAATATAATTCCAAATATTTCTTCATAATATTTAGTGCATGCCCTTTCTCTAATGCATTTTTCATAGGATAATCCATTTCGGTTGACTTGTTTACCAAATGTAAACACTCGGATGATACAGACTAAGGGGCAGATCACTCTATCTAAAAAAAAAAGTGACTGAGCCGCCGCAAATTCAAGGAACGAAGTCGCAGAAATGACACAGAATAATGCTAAATAAAGTTGCAGCAGAATTTTGCAGTTCTTGATTACCTTTGACCTTGACTTTTTATGTATAGGTCAATCAATAGAAATTTTTGTATGGACCGTATCTTTTTTTTTTTTTTTTTTGTCTTTTGACATAACAGGCCTTTGATATTTGGTATGTGGGTAATTCATGATAAGACAGTGTAGTGTGTCTTATGTCATTTTGCTAACCTTTGATCGTTTATGTAATAGTAAAATAATATAATTTTTGGGCTAGGCCTTTGAAATTTGGTATGTGGGTATACCATGATAAGACAGTGTGTAGCATGCCATTTTGCTGACCTTTGATCTTTTATGTAATAGTAAAATAATATAAGTTTTGGGCTAGGCCTTTGAAATTTGGTATGTTGGTATACAATGATAAGACAGTGTGTAGCATGCCATTTTGATTACCTTTGTACAATCGCGGATCTTTCTCCTCTTTCAATTAATGATAATTACCTTTGCCCTTGACCTTTTATGTAAAGGTCAAATTATATAATTTTTGAGCATTTCTTGTCTGGACTATGATTTTGTCTTTTGATATACGAGGGTTGTTCGATATATAGTGTGTATTGTACCACAGCGCGATAACGCTTTGCACGATTTCGTGGATAGTGATACTCTTGGATACTTCTATTCAATACCTTTCCAAGGGTATAAACACGAGCCTTCAGCTCCACATAGTTTTAAATTTATAGTCAATTCAATAGAGCCAGTCGTTGACCACTGTTGTAAAAATGAGTATATTGAAGAAATTAGAGCTTATATAAAAATTTGCACAAAACTCGGTTAATCGGTAATGCAGATTTCAATCTAATTAAAATTAGATGTTACATCCACTCGCATACATAACGTTATGTATGCGAGTACGCGAGCGGATCTAACATCTAATTTTAATTAGATTATGCAGATTTTTACTGAATTGGGGGAAGTTTATTGGTCTGATAAGGTATCTTATGAGACAGTCCGTAGGTGGAGAAAGAAATTTCTGACAAAGATGCAGCAAAATCTGGCCGACCTGTGACTGTAACAGACAAGGTAAATGTCTCAAAAGTCAGGGAAATAATTGAAAGTGATGGCAGATACACGATTCGTGATATTGTCAAAGCTGTTGGCATATCGTTATTGCGGGTGCATTTCATTTTGAAGCGTATTTTGAAAGTACGAAATATTTCTGTCATATGGATACAGCATATATTGACAGATGACCAAAAACGGGTACGAGTACAAACCGCTAGGGAATTGCTCAAAATGCTTCCTAAATTCAATCAAAGACAATTTGCAAACATTGTTACTGGTCACAAAACGGGTTCAATATTTCGAACCAGTAAGAAAAATTGGAAACAAAATATGGCTAACTAACACGGTAGAGGGCTGTAGTTGCCAAAAAAAACCATAAGCACAAAGTAGGTTCTTTATTGCATATTCTTCTCATGTGATAGTATAGCCGTACAAATTCCGGTGCCGAAGGGCAAAATTGTTACAAGTCGTTATTACCGAGATGTTATACTAAAACAGTTCAAGAAATATTATCAAAAATAACGCCCTGTGTCATGATAATGTTCCATCATATACAGGAAAGGCGAAGATAACGAACAGTGATCAATCTCATAATTCCTATAAGCAATACAAAATAGATAGTTGAGCAAACATGGACCCCTGGACACACCAGAGGTGGGATCAGGTGCCTAGGAGGAGTAAGCATCCTCTGTCGACCGGTTACACCTGCCGTGAGCCCCATATCCTGATCAAATAAACGGAGTTATCCATTGTCAAAATCAGTGTGCCAAGAACGGCCTAACAATCGGTATGAAACATGTCAGACAGCATTTGACCCTATGGTAGGTTGTATTGACGAACTAGATCGTTATAAGGACCATAGAATTTGCGAAATTCTGACTTCAATCGAGACTGTTGAAACCCTTGTACCATCAACTTGTTTGTCAGTAGCTTGCCTCGATTTAAAAACTGACTATACGCAGAACAAGCTCTTGCATATCGAATAAGTTGAGAGATGTAAACACCATATGCAGGTGATAATGGAATATTGCTACATAAATATGGGAAGCTGACGATGGAGAAGCTGAAATTATCCCGTTTGTCATACAGTTGAGTTGTCAGTTTGCCGTTAATGTCTACTTTCAATAAAATATCTAAGTATGAAGCAGAAGTGGACGACTCTGTGGTGTCTTTTATTTCGAGCTTACAGGGATATATCGAATCGACGTATGAATGAAAGTTGTCATTGTTAATAGAAAAAACGTCGTCGATATATCTAAATGTCGATTTGAAGGCCATTGCAAGAGATTTCTTCTTCTCATGTATACGTTTTTGAATAAAGTCTGCTTCATATGAATATAAAATAAGGTCGTCTGACAAAGGAGCACAATTCGTGCCCATGGGAATTCCAACAGACTGTTGGAAGACATCACTTTGTGAAGCAATTTTTGAAGTTGGAAAGGGTTACAACACCCACCATACTCTCCAGATCTAGCCCTATGCGATTTTTTCTTTTCCCCAAAATTTAAAAAGCTCTTATCTGGTCGTCGTTACAAGTCCCAACAAGCCCTAGGCTCAGCCATCAGTCAGTGCCTCAGAGGTCTACCTAAATCAGCGTACCGTGACTCATTTCAGAAATGGATTCAGAGATTGTAATTATGTATTTCAAACCGCGGAGAATACTTTGAAGGAATGTAATGTTCATTTCACTATTTGAATCGATTGCTTTTGAGATATCGTACATTACACATTACATATCGAACAGCCCTCGTACATGTAATTTAGTAAACGTCATCTCGTACATATAATAAGCGAAGCACTTATATTACCTGTACAGCTCCAATGCCGACCTTACTGGTCATTATTGACATTCATTAGATAAAATTTAAATTTATTTCAAAATCAAGGATTATCTCCCTCATACATAGCTCTGATCCTTAGACGAATTGGAATCCAGTCTTTGGCACTCTGTTTTTCCTTTTAGTTCTTACAAATTTATCCAAAAGTTCGGTTTGAGCATCACTGAAGAGACATTATTTGTCGAAATGCGCATCTGGTGCATCAAAATTGGTACCGTATAGGCCCAGTACCCAATCTGATGGAGGTACGCAGTACTATGAAGGATTCTAATCAACCTAGCAGTATTGTTCCGTGAAGCAAATGTTTCACACAGAGATTTCATCTCCCGTTTTTGAGATTTCGGGAACACTACCCAGAAACATTAGTAACGTGATTAAGCTTGATACACAGTGCCATATCATTTTCAAAATAAGTGATCCCGTGGGGAGTTAGAATAGATCCTCAGTACCCCTTGCTTGTCGTGAGATGCGACTAAATGGGGTGGTCCTTCGATCAATTAAATTCTGCGAGTCTGATCCATCAGGAAAAGAGCGATAACTCTAACTAAAGAAAAATACGAGTTAGGAATAGATTTTCCCCGCGTTGTGTAGAATAGCGGGAAAATATCGTATGATAGAAACGTATCAACGCGCCAAAAAGTAGGCGGGGCCATAGGAAGGCCAATAGAATTGTAGTGAATTCGAATAATAGTCTCGTGTTTGTTCATTCTAAGCCAACGCTTCACACGAGGCGCTCGAGCTTTATTTTTTAAATATCAAATTTTCAAAGATTACCTCATATTACTATCATTTTGCAATGTTTATTACTACAGTTCGGCTTAAATGCTTGTCCGGCATTTCCCCAGAGACGTTATTTACACTTGCGTGGACACAGGTTTCCATAGTTAACCATCTATGTTTTTTTTCTGGGCGGTTTTTAACGTCAGTGATGGGGGTTTGAAATTTTAAACACTTTTAAACAAAGCAGTACTTCATGTTTTCGTTTCACAATACTGTACATGTTAGTGTCGTTTATAAAAATATAGCATTGTATGTACATGTATATATGTGCATTTGTATGGCGTTACATAATAAACGCCGGCTGCTCCAACAAGCTCGCCTGGCTCACGGCTTTATGGTAGTTTGTGTAGATTTAAAAGTGCGGGGTGTAATGAGTAAAGATTATACATAACCTTTTACATGGCAGATACGCATTTTTACGCATCTCCGATAGAGTATGTGGAAGATTTATTCAAAGTCTAAATACAAGTGCTAATTTTCTTCAAATTGAAGGAGTAAATTGTATTGAATTTTTGCGATATTTTGGACATTGCATCAATATATCGCATTCGTTTGATATTGTGCCATTGTCATATAGTTGTGTGAAAAGTCATAAAATTGGAATAAAGTTGAGATAACAGAAATTGATACAGTTGTTTGTAATACAGTTAATTAAAAACTTTTAACTCTGAAAAAAGAATGCCAATTGTTCTCATCATTTTATGTGACATTTCATCGTAATTATACTAATGTTCCGTTTTATTCCGTTCTTTACTGTGGTAAATAACAAGGGGGGAAGTATTCATCTTCATTGAAAACTCAACACAATATGGCCCATCTGTTTTCAATAGAATATCTCCGAGCAGAATAAAGACCCTGATATTTCCGTATATCATAAGAGGCCGCCAGATCGGAGAATACCACTTCACCAAAGACGGTGTCCTTATGCAAAACGGGCCTCCGTGGCCGAGTGGTCAGAGCATTGCGCTCAATATCTCACTGCCTCTCACCTCTGGTCGGTGCGGGCTCGAATCCCGCTCGCTCCAGTAAGTGAGAACGTTTCCCAGTTTACTTTCGGAAGGTCGGTGGTCTCTTCCTAGGTACATTGTATCTGGGTTCTCTCTTCCACCAATAAAAACTGGGTGCCACCAGATAACTGAAAAAATGTTGAGTGTGGCGGAAAACAGCAAAACACCAACACGTTATGCAAAAATGGCGATCACGTGATGCACCCCCAGATGAAGTATGGCATATCGTTTATCAGATAGTGGACTCAGTGATCTATCGTGGGGACATCATGAGTTTAGCTCCCGAAACACCCATGGTAGGTCATGTAGATGTCCATAAGACTTGTAATCGGATTTTTTTGAGTATTTTCTATTGGTCCAGATTGAGAAAGGATGTTTCGAAATGTTGCAATTCGTATGATGGTTGCCAGATGATAGGTATACCAAATCAGAAAGTTGCCCATCTTCAACCATCCCAGCTTTTGAAGAACCTTTTAGTCGAGTCTTGATCAATTGGGACCTTTGCCTACTTAAGGAGGTACTCTGCATCGTCATAATGGCTGACTTCCTTTTAAAACATGGATGAAAATATAAATATCAGCAATATTCGTCTATTCATTTAAATGATTCTCGCCTAGCTGAGTAGCTCAGTAGGTTAGCACGTCGACTGCTGAACTGTAGATCGCTAGTTGGAGTCCAGCAGGGGTTTTAATTTTTTCTCAGATTGCTTTCAACTTAAACTGTATTTTTTGACTAAATACAGTAATTTTGAAAGTTTTCAATTTCAAAATATTGTTGTACATAGCCTCCACTTTTCATCAATGCAAGGTGAAGATAACGAACAGTGATCAATCTCATAACTCCTACAAGCAATACAAAACAGATAGTTGGGCAAACACGGACCCCTGGACACACCAGAGGTGGGATCAGGTGCCTAGGAGGAGTAAGCATCCCCTGTTGACCGGTCACACCCGCTGTGAGCCCCATATCCTGATCAGGTAAACGGAGTTATCCGCAGTCAAAATCAGTGTGCCAAGAACGGCTTAACAATCGGTATGAAACACGTCAGACAGCATTTGACCCAATGCGAGGTTGTATTGACGATCAATATCAATATCAAATCTCTCATGTGTAGTACACCTCCTTAAGGCTAATGAAGTCTATGTTCGGGAACCAGTTCTGATGTGTATATCCACTCGATTCCCTGAAGGAACATCAACTTCAAAGATCATAGTTTAGGACCATTACCAACCTTTTTCAGTGTTGTAGGTGCACCTAAGGTCATTCTTTGAAATCAGGATTCGACTTACATGTAAGATTGTTTTAACAGGTCATGCACGAGTTAGGTGTTAAACAGTATAAGTCCACTGCTTATCATCCCGAGTTTAAGGGGGCGCTTGAATGTTTCCATCAAACCCTTAAAAGACATGTTGTTACAAGTGTGTTAAAGACTTGGATGAAGGGACTCACGTTGTTTTATTTGCTGCTTAAAAGGCAGTTCAGGAACCTTCTGGAATGAGTCCCTTTGAACTAGTGTTCGGTCTAGAGGTCCTTTCCTTTTGTGGAAGAAAACGAGGTTGACTAAAGAGCTCTTAACCTTTTAATATATGTACATGTATATAATTTTAGAAAGGAACTTTATAATGATTGCATATTGGTACAAGGAAATCCTAAGATTTTTCAAGCAAAGCCAAGAAGAAAGATTTTAATCTAGATGATCGGGTTCTTGTATTGTTGCATGTTCCTGGTCATCCTTTACAGTCCTGATGTTGGCCTTATGAAATTGAAATAAACGTGAGAGATATGAAGTATGTAGTTAAAACACTAGGCCGGCGTCAACCATAGTTTGTCACTTTCATGCCTAGAAATCTCGTCGGGTTTAGAATATGATTAGATAGCTGGCACTCACCAATGAGTTAATAGGGACACCATGGGTGTACTCCGGTTTGTCGCTAGAAACCGTTATACGTAGGTACTTAAAATTTAGATCAGCGATGGTCAGAATTTTATCATTTAGAGATAACCGATAATGAAGAGTATTACTTTTAATTAAAATCAGTCCTGTTTTATTTATACTAGCCTTATACCACCTCCATATTGTTTCCACTTTGAAACGTAGTCTCAAAGATATGAAAAACAGATAAGAAACTAAAAAAAATGTTAAAAGAATATTTTGATAGATGAGAACGAAATCTTGTAAAATAAGTTTCCACTTTAGCTAATGTTAAGTCATTTCAAGTACTGAGAATGACCACTGAAATAGACTTTATTCAGAATTTCTGTTTAAAGAACTCCGAAATCTTGATGTCAAGTTCGTCTAAATCCAGTAAAGTTGCAATACATTATTGAACCAAGTAAAAGTGATAAGTGCTCGCTTTGCTCTCTCATAATGAAACCTGAAGGTACCTAACGAATGTGCAATGACTTCAGAAAATGTGATTTCTTTCGTTTGAGGTACGAATTAGACAGAAATCAATTTCTACTTGGTGTAATAATGAATTACTTGTTCGGAATTACAAGGTTTTCATTCGAATACCTGTTTGTGTCGCGTGGTTCTTTAGAACCGGTTTCATTAGGGAATACATAGGTGTTAAATACCAGTTTAGGACGACACGGGCAGCTAAACACATGAATTTAAATTTTATGAAATGCGTTTTTAAGTAAATTTATTTAATCCAACTTTATGATATATGATATACAATTATGTATTTGTACATTTAATATGTCCAGTATTAAATAGTTGCAGCGTGTCGTTGCTAATTCCACACAGTGTGTTATTTATTAGTATTCTACTTTCGTTAGGAAGTAATGAATGGACTCAAAGGAGAAAGTGAATTCTGTCACAAAAACAAACCTATGTCCGATCCTCCGAATCGATTAATGTACTGACAAAATCGGAAGGAAACCCGTCAGTGAATTCGACCTACTGAAAGGTTACTGGTAAGTACATGTACCTTCAACTGGATGAGACAAAGAAATATCTGCATTTTGCGACTCCCAATGGACTGTTCCAGTACAAAGTAATGTCTTTTTGGCCTAAAAATACCCCATCTATCTTCCAGAAGATGATTCATTCCTTCTTCATAACCCCAATTAAGGTTGTGAAGCCTACATCATCATATACAGCGACACATGGGATGAGCATCTCCATTGGGAGTTTTGAATACGTTATTTGAAGAAGCCAAAGCTAGTCCATACTTGGATTTTTCAACACTCTAATATAGACTGAACTCTATGATTATGGATGTTGTCCATCACAGGCTCTTTAGCCCACCATGATATTCCTTCCAAATCATGCCTCCAGTTCCTTAATCTCAAATTTACAAACAAAGGATTAGATATCGTCAACACAAGCATAAAGTCCAGTCTTGTATTCCAACATATTTCAAGTTCAAGTCTACACCCTGTAATTCCTACAAATATACTTCTACTATTATAACAAACGTTTTAATTACAAACTCTGCAGCGCTTAGATATAGACCATCTTATACTTAATCCACCTACGTATCTTGTTCTACTTTCAACTATATAGTCCGACAGGACACGTCATTACTGGTGATGTTGATATAGTTAAAATGAAGACCTGAAATCAATTATTCCAAAGGGTCCTAAATTCAGAGAACCTCTGTCTTTAAATTGGCGACGGAACTTCATGAAACAACAGGTCGGCGAAAAGCATAGTTTGTCACTTTCATGGGCTCACGGCGGATGTGACCGGTTGACAGGGGATGCTTACTCCTCCTAGGCATCTGATCCCACCTCTGGTATATCCAGGGGTCCGTGTTTGTCGAAATCTTTATTTTGTATTGATTTATATAAGAGTTATGATATTGATCACTGTTCGCTATCTTCCCCTTTCAGTTAGATAGGGGGGGGGGGGGGGGGGGGGGGGGTGTTCCAGGTCTTGATAAGTTTGGAAGCAGTCGGGTAAACTGTGAGGTGGTACAGGGTTCTGAGAGGCTTAGAAGCAATCGGGTAAACTGTAAAGCGGTACAAGGTTCTGAGAGGCTTGGAAACAGTCGAGTAGACTGTAAGGTGGTACAGGGTTCTAAGAGGCTTGGAAACAGTCGAGTAGACTTGTTGGATGTGACCAAATGTCTTTAATGTGGATAGTCAGGTAGAATATACCAGTATTTCTCCTGACTCACTTTCAAAAGTTGACAAATTTGCAGATGGAGTTTGTAAATTTACTTGAAAGACGGAAATGCCTTACACCTTAGTCAATCGTCCTACTGTGATACTTTAAGACAAATAAATGGAACTTCAGGAATTCATATAAGTGTTTCTGTCCAGGGCACCTGTATAAACTGGACAACTGAAATGGGAGCAACCAGATCTATTATTTCTAGGAAAGTTTTAGGTTTTAGATTCCAAAGAGATCAAGACCATACTTAAAGTAATCTCGTCCTTTAAAAGTGTTAATGGAGAACCCTTAGAGGAGTTAGGAAAGGTCATTATTTAAATTCAGCTGGGTCAGGAAACAATGATGGAAGACTAATTGTGGTCGAGATAAAAGATGTCCAGTTGACATAAAATTGCATGAAAACTTAATCACATTTAGAGGTCATGTAAAGTTTTCTGGCCCACTGATTCTTAGAATATTGTTTAACGAGAATTATTAAATATCGAGAATATTTCACTCATATGGATTTTAATAATTTTTCCTATATATTTGTATGCAAAACTTTGACCCCCTTTTGTTTCCCCACCCTAACCCTGGGGGCCATGGTTTATTCAAATTTAAATTTGCATTATATGTCATGAAGCTTTCATGTAAATGTAAACTTTTGTGGTCCAGTGGTTCTTGAGAAGAAGATTTTTAAAGATTTTCCCTATATAATTATATGTAAAACTTTGATCCCTTACTGTGGCCCCATCCTACCCCCGGGTGTCATGATTTTAACAAACTTGAATCTGCACTATGTCAGGAAGCTTTCATGTAATGTACTTTCCTAGCCCAGTGGTCCTTGAGAAGATCTTTAAAGATTTTTCATATATATTTGTATGTAAAACTTGGATCCCCTATTGTGACCCCATCCTACCACCGGGGCCATGATTTTAATAAACTTGAATCTGCACTATGTCAGAAAGATTTCTTGTAAATTTCAGTTCTTCTGGCTCAGTGGTTCTTGATAAGAGTTTTCAATGACCCCGCCCCATTTTTGTAATTCCCTTTGAAAAGGGCATGACCCTTTATTTGAACAAATTTGAAAGCCCTTCAACCAAGGATGCTTTTTGCCATGTTTTGTTGATATTGGCTCAGTGGTTCTGGAGAAGAAGTCGAAAATGTATATTAAAAAAAAAGTTTACAGATGGACAGACGACGGACAACAGACAATCAGAAAAGCTCACTTAAAGCTTTCAGTTCAGGTGACTTAAGAAAACGTATCAACAATTATTCTTTCATATAGTGATGGTAACCGGAATGTCATGAGCTCGAACCCCTCTCGTCACACCTAAGACGTTAAGATAGGTAGTGATTGTTCCTTCGCCAAACGCTCCCCAATTAGAAGTGAAAATCAAAGGTCTTTCGGATATGACCCTTTTAAAAAACGGAGGTCCCGTGTCACGACAGGCGTTAGCACGCCAACAAAACTCTCACTGAGCAGCTACGACCCTGAGCGCTAAGCGTAGCTCTAAGTTTGTAGGACTTCGTCTACAGCTGGTGACGTCTTAATATGAGTGAAAAAAGTCTCGAAAGGACGTAAAAACAAAATCAACAAACAATCCATTTAGTGATGCCTTGTTTGATGTTTTTAAAGATACATGTAGGTCTAAAGCCGATTAAACCTTACCCCCAGCAGATATTTTGTATTCAATCCTCAAAGGATTTCAACAACAGGCTTTCGCTATTGATGGCTTCACTTGGAAAAGAAAGTTACCATAATGATAAGGGCTATGGACCCTCATGAAACGGAATTTAGTATAAACAAGGTGAAATCTTGGGAGATGTTGAACTAGTAGACTTTATAAAGATTCAAACATGTAAGCAGAGAGTTTTGCTGATCAAAGTGATTACTCCATCCGGAGGACCCAATTCAGTACTAAGGTAGATGAGAATTCTGAAAAGGGAAATAACTCTTAACGGGAAAAGGAATCTGAAGCACAATTCTTAGATAATGACAAGGTTGTTCCTGAACATTTATTAGATCTTTATAATATGTCTTCTGTTGGCAAGACTTTAGGTGAGAATCGTAGCATTTTGAATCTCAAACAGCATTTACAAACAATGAATCAGATTTAGGAGTCACTAGCCTTGTACAACATGAGATAGATACTGGAGATGCCAAACTTATCAGGCAGCCTCCTAGGAGAGTCCC
Source organism: Ostrea edulis (assembly GCF_947568905.1). Classification (NCBI taxonomy): domain Eukaryota; kingdom Metazoa; phylum Mollusca; class Bivalvia; order Ostreida; family Ostreidae; genus Ostrea; species Ostrea edulis. The sequence continues at coordinate 105,704,684 of NC_079164.1, forward strand.
TTTGGGATTTTCAGAGGAAGAACAGCGTGTTGATGTTAGGGATACTTGTTCTACATTTGTGACACTTTTTAAAAAAGTATTTACCGGAACATTCCCTTTATTTTAGATGTCACTAAATCTACTGCAAGAATAATGGAAAGGGGAGTCCCCTGGGGATCCGGGTTAGAACAGGTTCTCAGTACCCCATGCTTTCGTAAGAGGCGACTAAATGGGACGGTCCATCGGATGAGACCACAAAAACCGATGCCCCGTTTCACAGCACGATAAAGATCACTCCCTGCTCAAAGGCCGTAAGTGCCGATCATAGGCCTCTTCACTGGCAATGGTGACGTCTCCATATGAGTGAAAAATTCTCGAGATGGACTTAAACAATAATCAATTAACTGAAGAGGGAAAGAGCCTACCGTTGCTTGGGGTGCAAAGACGGAAAAGTCTACGAAGGGGAGAAGAGCACGTCATAAGCCACTTTTTCGAGTATCACGTCGCCCTGTACACCAATCCATTTTATTGTTCCTTGTGTTACTTTCAGACGGAGGATGAATTAAAGTTATGAGAAAACATAGAGCTTTGGAGGTAGTGAAGGAGCTCATGGAGAAATGTGAACAGGTGAAGGAGACTGGCTACCTCCACCGAAATCAACACTCTATCACACCGTAAACTACGAGCGGCTGGGGAAGGAAGAGTCAGCTAAGGAGTGTGTAGAAAGGGTGAAAAGTTCACAAAACCAAAGGGAACGCTTGCTTCTGTTAAGACTTTCTCTACTCTGATTTCATTTCTGGAGCTAGAAATCAATATAAATGCTTTAGAGCTCTTGGTCTTCATGGACGACGAACATCAGAATAACCATATCCAGGGGTCCCCCTATTAGTACCTGCAGCGACAAATGGATATGCACACAGAAAGGACATCCCTATGAAGCTGAGCCCCTCCTAGACTTGTTAACTTCCAGCATCCGTAGTGGTGAGTGACTGATTCTCACAGGATGCGACAAAGAGGTTGCAGGGCGCTCCGATTGCTGAAGCCCTTAACCTCATCAACCCTGAGAGGAAGCAGGTCGGTCACCAACAGATGGAAGGATTACAGTGGGGTCAAAGCAGTCAAGACACATTAAAATCTCAGACGGAGAATCGACAATAGACAGGGCTTCAGAAAGACAGTTGATAAAAAATGGAACTCCAGACCGAAGACAAGAGAGACACCGAGACCAGAGGACAATCACTGACGCGACTAAACTGCGACATCCTGAGAGGAATATTCCGATTACAAAGAAACATGGACCTCCTGCTGCGAGAAATGCAAGATCATACCGACATTTTACGGACCATCCAAGACCGGGGAATGGAAACAGGCAGCATGTTAGGCAGTGTTCACTCGTAAGGTCAAGGAATGTGAACAGGATAAGGAAACCATTCAATGTCAATAGGTTTAACCATGGGAGGTTTTGAAGAGAAATAATTTAAAGGCACCCATATTGTGGCTATTTTCATGTTGTTGTACCGGTATGATTTTTTGTAATGGTATAATGCAGTTTGTGTCCCATGGGGACATGGAAATGAAAGGGGTGTGGTTTTTATACATGAAACTCCCCATTAAGCATTTTCTTACTTTTGTTGAAGCGAGCACACCACTGCACAATGCAATGTACATAGATTTAAACTATTAAGGATAGTTCTACAGATTTTAACCTGTTGAATGTAGCTATCATTATATTTACGAGATATTTCTAATGATATATTATGCGTCAGTAATTATAATTTCATGAAATAAATTCACGGTCCGGTGACCGAACAATAAACCTAACGTTATAGTAGCTTGCCTCGATTAAGGATGTATGCTACACCAGAGAAATTTGATATGGATAAAAAGTGGAGGATATGTACAACAATATTTTGAAAGTGAAAACTTTCAAATTTACTTTATTTAGTAAAAAAAAAAAATGCAGTTTTAGTAGAAAGCAGTCTGTAAAAAAAAAAATTAAAACCCCTGCTGGACTCGAACCCGCGATCTATATATAGTTCAGTAGTCAACGTGCTAACCTACTGAGCAACTCGATAACTTTTGGAATGAATTGGCATATATTGCCGATATAAAATGTATATTTTCATCCATTTTTAAAAGAAAGTCAGCCATTATGACGATGTAGAGTACATCCTTAAGGAGGTATGCTACACCAGAGAAATTTGATGTAGATGAAAAGTGGAGGATATGTACAATATTTTGAAGTTGAAAATTTTCAAATTTACTTTATTTGGTAAAAAAAATAGTTTTACTAGAAGGTAATCTGGAAAAAGAAATTGAAGACCCCTGCTGGACTAGAACCTGCGACCTACAGTTCAGCAGTTGGTATGCTAACCTACTCGTCTAGGTATTTAAATTGAAAAAGAAAAGTCAGATATTGCTGATATTGATTTTTCATCCATGTTTGTAAAGGAAGTCAGCCATTATTACGATGTAGAGTACATCCTTAAACAAGAGTACCACCAACGGTACATAATACGCCCGTGAAAAGCTAATATATGGTGTTTTTCTTACACCACGATTTGTAGAACTTGCCTTCAGGTAGTAACAGCAATCATGAAAATGTGACATACTTTCTTTCCATCGTAAAAACAAGACAAAGAATGTACTCTCTATGTAATATTTTGACTTGGCATAAGATGTATGCGTACCAAGTTTGATGGTCCTAGCCCCAACGAATCGGTCTGAATCCTGCTAATACGACCTTGACCTTAAGAAAGAATAGGCACCCTCCACTTGGCATAAAGTGTAGGCGTAATAATGCAAATACCAAATAGAGAGCGATTCTGACAAACAAGTTGATGTTACAGGGGTTTCAACAGTCTCGTTTAAAATCAGCATTTCACAAATTCTATGGTCATTATAATGATCTAGTTTGCCAATACAACCTACTTTGGGTCAAATGCTGTCCGACTAGTTCCAGACTGATTGTTGGGCCGTTCTTGGCACACTGATTTTGACTAGGATACTCCCGTTTACCCGATCCAGAAATGGGGCTCACAACGGGTGTCGACAGAGGATATTTACTCCTCCTAGGCACTTGATCCCACCTCTGGTGCATATGTATGTCCAGGGGTCTGTGTTTGCCAACTCTTTATTTTGAATTCCTTATACGAGTTGAGATTGATCACTGCTTGTTATCTTCACCTTCCATTCTAAATTCTGGGTCAAATTGTTGTAACTCAATTTACAATCATTAGGACAAAAGCAATATTTCCATATACATGTATAATAGTCAACATTGAATGACATGTTCCGATATTTGCAATTCCTTCGTGAATAAAATGTTGCAATTACTAACAAATTTCACCTGATGATCTCGGCAATATCTTAATTAGCGCCAGTAGAACAGATGTGTGCGGTAGTTGTGGTCGCCAGTATCATTTGTTGAATGAATTTGTAGTCAGGGATGCATACCAACTACAGGTATAAACTGTACTTTAATAAATTTAGATTGTTTCCTGGCAGTTGTAATTACTTCCAAAACCTACAGAAAATCAACATACTTGGAATATTCAACACAACAATTCAACGAATTACAATCTTTTATTTCCGATGTCAATCTCTTTTAATGTATAACATATTGTAAAAATCTACTAGACCTGCCCTAATACTCCCGCGAGCTCATCCATATTTAAAGTATTGTATAACTGAGAACCAGAAAGATACGAATTTCAACAATCTTCATGTTTCACATGAATATAAGTTACTTCTTGTGACCTTGATTTGTGTCAATATTCACTGTGAAAGGGAGGAAATGCAAATCTGAGCAACACAGTAGAGCTCTTTTGTCACCAACTTGAATCTACACTAATTGGGTGAAGCAAGTCAATTGTCCCAAGACAGGCAGACATGGTGAAACCGAACCCCCCCCCCCCCCCCCCCCCCCCCCCCCCCCCATGAAATACTTCTATGTGTATTCAAAATACTTCATAAACTCCATTTCCATCTTGACCCATTCTTCTTGATTTTTAATAACATTAAAAACAAAGTACTGAAATCTGAAGAAAATGACTCCCATTACTTTGACCTTTTCTAATGACCTTAGATACAGAGTCTGGTGGTGACATGGTATCTTGTTATACTTGATATCCTTCTCAGTGTCAGTATTGTCTGGAGTCATTCTCTACTGTAGTTCACTGGTTCTACTACATTATGTTAGATAAACAGACAGGACAAGGCCATTCCTGTACATTCTAACTTTGGCGAGACTACCATTAATTGGTACTTGAGAATCCTTCGCCCGCAGATTATATATTTTAAATGCAAATTTACAATGCATTCCATACAAAATAAAATAATATTATTTGATCTTCTCTGTTAGATCACGTCCAACTATCTACAAACCTGTGAGGTATAAAAAGTATACATAACTTAAAGCAAACTGACAACATTTTTAATGAAGCTGTCAAGTACATGTAAGCATTATCCACACTATCAACCATGTGGCCAGTTTTACATTCCTCAAAATGTACACAAATACTGCGCAAAATACTGCCATGTTTCAGACCATTCCATAAATAAACTAAATAGAATATACATGCAATGAATGATAATGACATTAATTTCTTATTTCTTGAGTTGTTCACATAAGAAATGCTTTTTTTTTTAAAATTGTAATACAATCTTTGAAATGGCATAAACAGAAAAATAACATTTCATATGGTTATCTCAAAACCAAACCATGCTTTATATACAAAATGTATATATATATATATATATAAAAGGCTACTTAAGTGGGTGAATGATGACCTTGGTTGAAATTTATTACTTTTTAATCTCTACACTGGAAATACAAGAATAGTTCAGTGATTTTTCAAAAGGGTCCTGTGGCTTTCAAATTGGGAAAACCTAGACATTATTGTAAACATGCTAAATATATCAAATCAAACAAGAAATTAAACACAAATTCATGTCATTCTTCTTTTATTTTACATATTTATCTTTCTTTTCTTTAAGCTATTAAAATTTTCGACTATTCTTTATTTATCATCTAAAATTGATGCGTCCTTGTCATGTTGTACATAAACTATTCACACCGAATTTTTTTTAAACAAATACGTTTTTCACAAATTTTTATTATTGGGAAAAGTGCAAGTTAAATTGGGAAAAAAATAAGTAATTTTTGGGACGAGAAAGGGCCGATATTCGGACCTAAAATGGGTCTTAAAAAATCACTGTAAGTATTAACTCTGCTCTACTGAGGCCAGATCATTTTGTTTCATTATAAGCAAAATTCATTATATCAAATTATTTTCTATATTTTCAAAACCATGGAAAATCAGTTTCTTGTGAGATGTAATCATTACAAGAATGTTTAAGAAGAACTGTATTAATTAACAAACTCTGAATTTTAACAAGAATTTTTCAAACAAAAACTTACCCATAATGAAACAATCGACAGAAAACATTTAAAGTGAAGCTATTTACAACACCAAAGTTCTTTCATCATGATTGTAAAATTGTGCTTTTGTTTTGTAAATATTTTTGTCAATTCTTTAATTTTGAATAGTGTTTTAATAAAAACAAATACATGATTACCTTAACAGACATCATGGCAAATATATGTAGATCATTTAGTGATATATACAGATTCTGTGAAACAGAAAAACAATTAAAAATATCTTTATAATGTAATGAAACAGAACTATATTAAATGTATCTAAAACAATCTTTAGGCTTTTGAAGTGACTCTCTCTCTCTCTCTCTCTCTCTCTCTCTCTCTCAAATGACAGTATTACACAACCACAATATTTTGTAGAATATACAAACCTCTCACATTCCCTTTAGCAAACCAAATTGAATTACAAATCAGCACAAACTATGAAGTACAGTAAAACACGTTTATAATGAACATGCTTACAACGAATTCACGTTTATTGCGAAGTGATATCTATTTCCCTATGAAAGGAAAATAACAAAAATGTTGTTGGACTGAAGGAAGTTTGGTTTTGAAGAACTGTTTTTCACTTACCCTGGAGGATCGCTATAACCATGTTTTACAGTACACCCTGGAGGATCGCTATAACCATGTTTTACAGTACACTCTGGAGGATCACTATAACCATGTTTTACAGTACACCCTGGAGGTTCACTATAACCATGTTTTACTGTAAATGTACAAGGAATAAGTGTACAGAGTACAACATGTACATCTAGTATGCCTCGTGTTTAATCCAGGTCATCAGCTGATATCTGGATGGGGAGGGGTGTGTCCAGTGATTTTGATTTGTTGGACTGATCCATGCAATCCTTTGTGGAATCCTCTTCATTATCCTCCTTGGACATTTCAGCAAGGTCAAAAAGGTCAGGAACACTTTCATCTCCCATTTTGTATTGGACAAGAGACCCTATTATAAAACAAATTCCTTAACCCTTTTACATACCAAATAATCTATGACCAACATGTCTAGTTTTCATAAATTAATTGAATACTTGCTGAAATATTTTCTTTCAAATTATGTGAATCTGATGTATTCATTACATTGCAATCAAATGAAAACATTCTTAGGGGATTGTATATGCAATACATGTCCCCTACCGGCGCCCCCATTAATTGACGACTGTTGAGAGAATGTACATTTGATGTTTGACCTTGAACCATGAGCCCGATACATTGGTACCCAGTCACCATGTTTACCAGTATCGAATTAGTTTCATGTTTTGTTGATAATACAGTTGACTCGTGTAGTTTTTATAAGAAATGAGATAGTTTTAATCTTTGCACAAAATATGTGGAGGAATCATTCAAATAATCGTGCAAATGGAACACAAAACAACACTATTTGACATTCATACCTGTATTTTAAATACTTATAAAGGACTTCTAAATACTACTTGGGGGCCTACTATCAATTGTTTGAAAATCGATTTTGAATATCCACGACTTCAGGAATGTGGTAAATTGAGAACTGCCTACCGATCAGGCTTCACTCACAGACTACACAAAAATAATTGTGTGATTGACAGAATGGATATACATTAATGGGCTTGAAATGTTATATTAATGAAGTTATTATTATTATTATTTTTTTTTTTTTTTTACAAAATCAGCGATCGAGATTTGTCAACTGCCTCTATTCAGACGTCCTACTTTTACCGCATTTTCATCGGAACACAATCCCGATTCCCATGAATAAAAAATGTACAATATAAAAACTAATTTCTTTAGAACTTGTCCATCAAATTTGAGCTTCATCTGTAGTTTGCCACTCTGAATCTACATTGCAAGTTTCTAATGAATCCACACAAACATAACATGAACAAGAGGCACACACGCCTTATCGGTCACCTGAGTACTAGTTAAAAGTATCACTAGTCCCATGGGCTATGAAATCTAGAAAACAAATTCCTGTTCTGAATATCTAAACTAAATTGTAAAATTCAGCAACAGCATAAAACAAGATGTGTTCTTAAAACTTCAATGCCCACAAAAGTGCATATACTGATGAAGACTTTACCACATGACTAATTTGGACCCCTCCTCGAGTCAAAATCCTGGGGTTGCGAAATTCACCATTTTTTGTATATTCTTTTCTCCTCTTCATGAAAATGCATTAAGATTTTATAATGTATCAGCAAAGTTGAAGAAGTCCTTCAAATCATTAAGACAATAATCATTATAATAATTTTGGCCCCACCTAGATACCAAAATCCCTACCCCTGGGATCATCAAATTTACAATTTTGGTAAAGGACTACCTGGTCTTTCTAAATATCCATTTAGTTTCAATTAGAATCAATAGCACTAAAGAAGATGTTATTTTAAAAGTGTTTTACACACTTAGGGTCAGAACCCCTGCCCCGGGGATCATGAAATTCACAATTATGGTAGCAGCCTTCCTGCTGTATATCACTATGCATTTAGTTTTTCTTATACAAGTTTTTGTAACGCACCTAGGGACCCAGGGGTGCAGGAGTCCTGAAATTTACAATTTATGTCCCCTTGGTCCCAAAGATGCTTCAAAGCAAATTTGAAAGGAATTGGAATGGTAGTTACCAAGAAGAAGTTAAAAATGTTCTTTTGTTCACACATTTAATAACTGACCATTTTGGCCCCACCCAGATACCAAAAACCCATGGGATCAAGAAATTAACAATTTTGGTAAAGGACTATCTGCTCTATCTAAATATCTATTTAGTTTCAATTCAGTATCAATAGCACTATAGAGGATGTTATTTAAGTGTTTTACACATAAACACTATATACATATACCCAGTTTGGCCCCGCCCTGGGGTCACAACCCCTACACCTTGGATCATGAAATTAAAAGTTTTGGTAGAAGCCTTCCTGCTCTACATCACTATGCATTTGGTTTTTCTTACACATGTGCAGTTGTAGAGAACAATTTTTGAAAATTTGTCAATTTTGGGACGTCCCCCCATAAGACCCAAGGGGTGCAGGAGCCCTGAAATTTACAATTTATGTCCCCCTTGTCCCAAAGATCCTTCATACCAAATTTGAAAAGAATTGGAATGTTAGTTATCAAGAAGTTAAAGTGTTCAATTGTTAATGGACAACGATGGACGGCAACCAATTGCAATAGGTCTAAAAAGTCTGGAAAACTAATGGAACAGACTGGCAGTCAGACAGAGGGATGGACGGACAGATGGAGAAGAAAGCTATAGTTCCCTTCAGTTTTACAAACCAGTAGGGGACTAATAACTACCATTTTATATATCATAATTTTATAAATTTGTATTTATATGTATCACATAAAAACAGATTTTTTTCTTACTTTTGAGTACATTCATGCTAAAATTTTCATTAAAAAAGAGATCCACAAGATTTAACAGTCATCTGAGTTTTATACAACAAACTAAATCTAAAAGCACTGCTTGTTTCTGGAGCAGTGTTTGTGTGTGATTTGAAATGATGATTCTTAGAATATTGCACTATTGTAGTTTTCATCAACAAATCTTTTTTTTTTTTTTTTTTTTTAAAGTTTAAAAAAAAAAATTATCAACAAATTTTACACATGGTGACTTTGCCCCACCTCATCACATTACAAAGGTCATCATTTTAACTATGCTATATCACATTATTACCTTTCAAAGAGTAGTTTTCACTTAGTGGTTCTGCCCCATCCCCATTGATCGAAATCCTTTTCAGTGATATATAACAAGACAACTGCTCTAAAATGATTTGTGTTCAGTGAGCTTTTGCTTGATTTGTGAGCCTTGGAAGACAGAAGTTTTGCTTGATTTGTGAGCCTTGGAAGACAGAAGTTTTGCTTGATTTGTGAGCCTTGGAAGACAGAAGTTTTGCTTGATTTGTGAGCCTTGGAAGACAGAAGTTTTGCTTGATTTGTGAGCCTTGGAAGACAGAAGTTTTGCTTGATTTGTGAGCCTTGGAAGACAGAAGTTTTGCTTGATTTGTGAGCCTTGGAAGACAGAAGTTTTGCTTGATTTGTGAGCCTTGGAAGACAGAAGTTTTGCTTGATTTGTGAGCCTTGGAAGTCAGAAGTTTTGCTTGATTTGTGAGCCTTGGAAGACAGAAGTTTTGCTTGATTTG